>NW_020653337.1:10319115-10326342 GCF_003589595.1 Hyposmocoma kahamanoa
TTCGCCTCTCTTGTGACAATTCGTTTGATATGAAACTATCATCATATGCGTTATTAATCTAAGTCGCCAACTACGTACGTAACGGTTATTGATAAAACATTTTTTTTTCATCGTTAATATAGACACTAGACAGAGATGTCGAGGTATTTAAAAGCAAGCTGATAGACCTCAAAAATGAGGTAAGTATGAATAGTATGAAATGAAATAGTGTGTTATGATGAAGAACCAACTTCGCTAACCACCTGACAAGTGTACAATTTTTAAGCTACTAAAAAAAAATCCATGAGTGAATAAAAACTTTCACATATTTTTCACAGATAGCGCAGCGGCAAAAATACATTAAAAACCACAAACAAAAGGTCTGCAACAAGCACAGAAAAATTCGTGAAGTTCGTTGGTTCGTTCCGTGGCTTATTTGGTATAGCATCTGGAACGGTTTGCTACGGGACGTGGTTCGGAAGATATTTTTTTTCTAAGTGTTCGATCTTTATTTAATTATTATAGTAAATCTATGATTTTTACAGATTTTATCGCACGGTCTACGACCACCGACATTTACACAACGCTCTTTCATACTAATAATTAACCAATTATACACTGCTTCAGACGCGTCTGCGGTACCACTGGCTTGCAAACTCATAAAAGTAAGGTAAAACGGGACTAATGTTCTTGGGGGCAACTGTAGCACTTTTAGTTTATTGGGGCACGTATACTTGCGAGGCAAGTAACAACACTTTTAAATGATGAAGTATACTTTCAAGTGTACTTGCGAATAGGTAGGCAAAGTTATGGGCAAAATCACGGATCTTGAGAATCCGTCTTCATAACTTAAAACCTATATAATAATCTACAAAAGCGAAGCGTCAGCTTAAAAAGCGAGACGATGTCATTATAAAACACCATTGATTGCTTAAACGAAACTTTTCTCCGCTCCGTCTTGGTTAATGGGCCTAAGAAACAATGGAGATAGCAAACATGACAGAAATCAACCACATTTATAAAGTACTAAATAAGACATTAACTAACTAGAACTAGAGGTACAATGCTGAGGCAATAATAACCTGCAAATAGTCATTAATTTTCGCTGCCTATTGATTGACACGGTCTGTTACATTCCGGTTCACTTTCATCAATTTTATATTTAACCGTGTTAAGTTGGTATTCTTGTATTTTTAATCTATATTTTGGAACTTGATGGTTCAAACGTGTAGGTGTTCACAATATGATTTGTGCAGATACTCATTTTTTGTTTGCATAATTACTTAATTATCACGAATGTGTGTTTTGATTTCGATACCATCTGAAATAAGACCGCATTGTTTAATTATACCCTATATATTATTACTCCCGTACACATAATTCGAGCCACCTCGCATTTTTGTCGTAAAGGGCTAGAATACAAAAATATCTCAAGTTTTCCCTGGTTTTGCAAATCCAAATTCTCAACAAGGACTTATGGAAAAGACGTTTAGTATACTAGTTTAAAAATTGCATACAGTTTTTGATCAATCAAACATTTATTAAGCTTAGGCCACTTAATACTGAAAATGTGTGGTGGCTCGATTGTGTGTCCGGAAGTGTACGTATATCTGAACTAGAAATAGGATTTGTAAGAGAATCACAATTTGGTTGAGGTAGGTTACGTCTGACGTAGTGTAGTGGCATTAGTTACATATGCGTCATTTTATTGCAACCATAAGTACTGTTTCTATCTCTAGCTAGGTATTCTTTACAAGATCAATATACACGTTGTTGATGATTGTCATATTGTGATAACTAAATATTAAGACACAATAACATACGTTTGCAAGATGTGTTGTTCTAACAAAGAATGTTCTATATCGTGATAAGTAGGGAAAGTTATTCGTATAAATACCACACGAAACTGAATACCGCATCGAGTAAAAAAACGTTATATTTTATGCGTGATATGGTATTATTTTTAAATCGTTCGTTACGAATGCCGTTACAAGAATGTATTTGTTTCTCGCGCAACCATACAATATGTCTTCAAGGGTGGTATTTTTTGAGTAAGAAAGTACTTGCCATACTCAACTCGCGTTAGTTTAATAACTGGCTTATTTCTAATGAAAAGTCGACTATCACTTACTTTGTTTTAAGTACATATTCATATGCGTTGAATAACTAGGTAATCAACGTGATATGCTTATTGACGACTAAATCTTCTAGTGTTCGTTAAATTTGCGTTGAAATCCATAATCGTTCTCAAACAGTTACGGCGCGCTGCGGCACATATTACAGGCGCTCGTGCGCAGCTGCGGGATGGTGACCGTAACCTGCCGTGTTTTTGAATTTTTCTGTGGCTTTTTTTAGAATTCTCACCGTCCACTAAGTAGAAACGTATAAGCGGGTAACGACAAAGAGGAATGGATATGAGACTAATAACTTATGACGTATTTTGGTTTGATGGCTCCAAAAATTCAGCAAATCGTCTGTGATTCTAATGTTAATAAAAGGTCCTACTTATCTAGTAGGCAACAACGATAAGAAATAATCTCAACAGTATTAGACAAGATATATATACACAACTCTACTTATGTAGCCAAATTATTTGAATTCGTCTTTATTTAGCGACCTGGAGTTTATCTGAAACTTTGACTTAATTTACACATAAACAATACAAATCTAATCAAATTATTAAGGTTCCCACATGATGGGCTATTGAAATTAATAGGTCAATAAATAGCGGAGTTATTTCTGCACGTACTTTCGACCTAGTTAAGATGGTTATTTCGGTAACAAACGTAGACAGGTAAAGTCCACTGATTGACAGCGAACATTGTAAGAACTGATAATATTGACAAATTTTATTTCATATTTTAAATTTATACATTAAATGTATATATAATGAATACGATATCATGTATATAAAATATATATTATCGATTGAAGCGTTTTATAAAAACTGGCATAATAAGTAAACAGAAAAGGTACCAATTTTATAAAAGAAGTAACTGATGGGTATTATTTGCATGGTTATTTTTTAAACTTTACAATGGCGAAATCGAAGGCAAGCTACATGAATTTTAATATATGGATTCACAGTTAAGTCACAAAGGAAATATCTGCCTAAAACGAAAGAATTAGAATGCAATGCTTGTTTATTTTTCTGCTAAAAGTGTAAACAGTAGCCGTTCGACGCGTGAATAATTTCTATCGTTAGACACTTGAATAATTTCTCAGACTGACAATATCAGTTTTTTTTTCGTCGAACATGTAAAAATACATTGTCACAAACCAATAACAGGTATAGAAATATACTAAATCTATGTATAGAAAACATGATTGCGGTGCTATTTTTAATGCTTTGGAAATGTGGTTGCTTAGTGGTGCTCATACAATTTAGATATTCAGAAACAAATAAAAACCCACACTTAATTTTTAATTGAGTAAGTAATAAAACGGTAAGTAATAATCACTACAAACAATATTATATGTATATACATTGAATTTGTAGAAATAATTATTAGTTGGGCAAGTTTTTTCAGCATCACTTTGAAAAATATAAGGCTTAGGGGTAATTTTACTGTAAAATGCCAAATAAATATACCGAACAAAGTGTGTTTTAGTTTCGTATCGATAGGTAAGTACTCTTAGTAAGTACTAAACACTAAACATCATGTTTACATATGTATCATACTATTAATTCTAATAAACATCTAAATTTTTGTAATTTGCCAAATAAATGTTCCTTAAAATCTGTTGAAATGGTTTCATTTTTTGAATAAGTAATTAATATTTTTTCGTTTTCTTTGTGAATTGGTGGATATTTTGGAATTGCCTCCTCCCGGTGACATTTTAAGTAACGCAGAACTTGCAAAAGACATTTTGAAAATTCCGAAAATGCATCATTTCATTTCATCAAAATATCAGTATTATCTTCAAACGCGTGTTACACGGCTTCAAGGTTGTTAGAAATATGTGATGCTTAAATCCTCGCCTGAGGCTAAGACAAGTGTCAACCCATTGTGAATAACCTACTTTCCGCACTCGTAAAACATACAATCTATGTTAATATGTCCGTTTATACTAAAAAATAAAATAACACATCTGCCTGAAAATGCTAATTGCATGACTGCATGGCAATTACAATTAGCTCCTGTGTATATTTCTCAAGATACAATATATACAAGATACAGATGCGGAATTATAAATTAAATCTCCACCGTCCTCGATGTTGAGGCCAAATTTTATTATCAACTTTCAGCATCCTCTGCAGGCCACAATCATATGTCCAAGTATTCATGACTGGTGGTTACTATTAAGAGTAAAGAGATATCTCACAAACAAGGAAGCGCCGCCGCTAGGCACGTCCTGGATTAGAGGCGGATTTGCAGTCCTGGCTGCCCAAGGCCCCAGGCCATGTAGTTAGTACTAGCCGCCTCTTTCTCAGCACTCATCAAATACTAGTAGACTACGTAATGAATTAATTTACTTTATTGCCAACTTTTATCGAAATCAACTCAGAAATTTAGTTAACTATAATACCTGCTAGTTTTGAATTTTTCGGAGGTTTCAGATTTAAATAAAACATTTAAAACGGTTTTAGGTTTTATTTATTTAACTATGGGTTCGTTCTCGTACAAAACTAGATATGACAAGTGTTTTAGAATGTGGTGCTTTGAGTTATTTCTTGCTATCATCAGTGAATTTATTGTTACGATTGGCCGTCCTAGGCCCCGGGCCTGCTGGGCCTTAGGGTAAATCCGCCACTGTCCTGGATTCATCTATCTCTAATTTGCTACGTTCTATCTATAGCCATAGCTTTTTATTACGGTAGTATAATAGCCGTCAAATTATTCGAAAAATGTACTCGAGTGTCTAGCGTGAGCGAACAATAGCGCTATAACATAGAGGAAAGACTTGCCATTTTCGAATTTGTACCTTAACGGCTTGGCGACAATATGCATTATAACTTTATTATACCAAACAATAAGTGTTTTGGAGACGGCTTCAAAAAAAGGCACGCAAACAAATATCCAATTTACGTGAATACCATCAAAACTAGTAATATTATCCAACAATTTCTACATTTTTGAAAATTACGCTTAGATGACGATTAGTAATTTTTAATAAGTATTATTTCATAAGGCCACAAGTACAGGCCAGTTCCACAAGCAGCAAGGCAATGTACTAATATGTATGTACACTGCAAAAAAGCTAAAAATGAAAACGGAAATAAGCAAATTACATACTACAAAGTCAAATATTTTTACCATACCTCAGCGCAGTGCGTTGCAAAATATTTTTTTTACCGCACCGGCCGCACCGCTGCGCAGTGCGTGCTGATCCTACTTACTCTATTAAAGGAAATGATACCAATTGAGGAAAAATTCAAATTTCCTTATGTTCGAATTCGAAAAGATTGATTTTATTTGCCCGTTTTAGTTATACTGGAAATATGTTTATGTGAAGTGAGAATCCCAACAGCTTATTAGTAACATTTAATATTCCAATTTTACCCATGTCATGTTTTAAAAAAACTAGGATTGTCAAATAACTTGTAATGTAATAAAATTGTTGATTCTCGATTTAATTATAAGAAATAAGTTCGCTGAAGTATGGAACATACTGGTGATTGTTACTAATAAAAAATGCACTTCATTAAGCAACAACGCTATTGGAGGTATTGATTCTATGTAAACTAAGAAAAATTTTGAGATAGTCAACCTGTACAGCCGTGTGGTGTCCTTGAAAAATTATCTTCCGAAACGTTAGCTTCTCGTCGTTTTCATCCATATTAAACGTTTTAGAGCAACGAAAATTGGTTACCGCAGCTTAAGAAACAGATGAATAGATCAAAAAGAAATTTACCTAGATTTTTGTACATATTTGTTTACATTTTCCACACTGCGGTCCTCAAGCAAGAAATCGATGGCGCCTATACGTAGAGGTAGCGCTTTCGTTATAAAATATAATGAGACCTTGAAACTGTAATGACAAAGAAAGGATAGATTGGCTTATACTCACGTTAGATCTCGGGGAAGAGTCATCCATATCACGTAGATGCGCTTCCTGTAGCGGTAGACACAGGGAGCAATGGCCAGGAGTGCAAAAATCGCAGCTTTCGACAGAGTGCTGAGCACGGCGGCCATCGCGGCGGCCAGTGCCATCAGCGCGACGAGCGCCGCCAACAGCGCGTCCATCTTGGCCCAGAGCCCAGTGAGCGAACACACGACAAACACTAGTTACGCGAGCGCGCGCGCCACCATCGACTCAATAGTTTCGGGTGATCGCGCAAAGGCGGGTGCCGTGCGGCGCGTCAATGGCGGAATGCCTCGCGGACGGCTGTGGCGGTCGGCGACGGGTAGCGGAGGCCGAAGCGCCCCTCGCAGCTGCACATGCGCCGCCAACAGCTGATCCCTTCGCACCGTCCGATAAAACCGGCTAACTCATGTAAACTTGTATAAAAAAAACCAAAAACCGCGGTGCGACAGTTACAATTTTTACGCGGATATTGACTTAGGTGACATTGTAACTGAAAATTTTGTAGTTCTCATTTTAAAATTATTATTTTTTAATGACAGTCAGCAACGGTAAATCTCTTTCGTGTCATTTATTGATGACGAAGATTATATTTAAAAAGTCTATTTCAGATTAAAATATTTTGTCACCCTCACACGTTTTGAAATTTACCTTGGCGGTACCTGAGCGCAACAACAAATCAACAAAAAATAACGACGCTAGCATGACGCTAGTGACAAATCACTTTCTTCACGACTACCGACTGGTTCGAACCCATGTTGCATATTGTAGTATAGCACGTAAGGATGCAGGTGCGCGCGTCACGCACCGGGGCATTTACAATTTTTTATATCAACGACAACAGATTTTGATATTTTGAAACTGAGTTTGCTTTAAGGGTAAGGGCAATGGCTTGCAGAAAATCTGTCGATAGGTAAAATAAAGACACATAATTACAGAAATATTAATTTACTCCCAACAACACCGTAACTGTAAATTATGCTTACTTGTTATACAACACATTATGTAATATGCGTCGGACAGTTTTTATAAACAAGTATATTTCAGGCAAGTAAACAACCAATCTAAAAAATGTAAAAAAATTAGAACAATTAAATTAAAATACATTATCTAAGAGGAAATTATAATAATAGATTTAACTTAATTTTGTGCTCGATTTAGTCGAATAAAAAAATCACAATGTGATTTTTTAAATTTGACAAATTACAAACAAACACCTTA
>NW_020653337.1:10326352-10342500 GCF_003589595.1 Hyposmocoma kahamanoa
CATGGAAAATGTTACACTGAAGCAGGGGAAAACTGGCAAATGATTTTGGTTACCATATATTTCAAATCTTACAACACAAATCGAGCTCATTGCCATCAATCGAGCCGAGACACCATTTTATCTTACTTATAATATAAGTGAAGCTGTTTGTGTCTATGACTGTTGCTTGTAAATGTAACATATGACATACCCAATGTGTGGGGTTAGCTCCTTTTTGTCATCATCACAGATAAGCTGGGGACCTCTGCACACTACCAGAGGTATCAAAATAATCGACAGGTCACTGTAAGGCCTGGGCCTTAGGCTCATAAATGATTGCTGAAACGTCTCTTCTTTATTCCACTTTAAATGCCTTATTCCACCTCTTTCAGTTACATAATATAGTAGGCCATTTTAAATTCTATGCGTGTAGATAGTTTACCTCATTTCATTAAATTCAAAAATTTCCACACTAATATCCCTTATACCAAGACTTATCGATATTTTTATTAAGTCATTGACATACAAATAAATGGACGACGGGTCTAATACAAAAACCACGAAAAAAATGTCCCAAGTCAACCTATTCGAAATTTAAATTGTAATGTCATCGCAGTATCGCGCTGTCAGTCGAACAAATGAAGACTAAAGCGGAGTTTGGCGCTCTGTATACGATTTTAGCGCCTTATAAGTGCGGACACTTTTTAGCGCGGACCCGACGTCCATATAATTGTAAGTCAATGTATTAAGTACAATTATTCGCACAATATTTATAAATTATTTAAAAAGTAAAAGCACAGTTTGTTACATCAGATCTACAGATTATAAAAAATACATAAAGATTTTTTCATTAACTTTGGGGAATGTTATATTTACAAATACATACATACACCTTATCCATACAGGCTATAAAAATAATTAATATTATATTGAATATTGTATACAGCGTGTATAAGGACGCAACAGTGTTGCATGAAGACAAAACGTTATATCCTAGAGTATATTTGCAATTCTTATAAAAACACACATGGAAAATGTGACACGATTCATAAACAAACATAATGAAAATGTTAAGGCATTTATTATATTGTTTTGTGAAAATTCTACGTTGGACTTGTGTACAAGAAGTCATATATACTTAACCCTTAAGTTATTTGTTTTACGGATTGAGTAATTTGGTTGCTCTTATTAAGAAACTAGTGTCAAGCAATACTATTGTTCGTTCATTTAGTCATTGACCGCGTTTAATTGGAAATGTTTGAACGCATATTACGTTGTGCCCGAGTATAAAATAAGAATAAAAAGGAAAAAACATATATATATTTGGCATATCGATAAATGCTATAAATGAGAGAATTAAAAAATATCAGCTCCATGGCGATTTCAGTTAAGTGGAAACGTATTCTAAAGACTTGTTTGTATCAAACTGATATGACAATGACAGGTAAAAAAGTATTATAAAACATATTTAAGGCCAGAAACGAGGCGATGACTATGAATAAGATAGATAGATGATATCAGATGTCGCTAGCGGGAAAGTAAGAACAACTTGTCGTACTGACACGTTAATTATAGTTCTTATTTCATAACTACAAAGGATAAATAAAAGTCAGAGACTCTCTCTACACCTATTTTCCAAAGTATTTTATCATCCTCATTTTCTAATAACATCAAGTTCAACCCCGCCTTTGGCCAAAAAGCATTTTACTTAAATACATTTACAGTCTAATTTCTCCACTACAAATTCGTCGATAGACATCGTTGTCCACAGGCAAGTACGTGCCTGCTTTCGGGTCCAAATAGTAAATCTGATCATATTTCACATTATTTGGATTGAAGCCTTCTTTTTGTAGCTCAGTCTTTTTCATTTTGAACGTACCTGTGGAATACAATATTGATATCAGTAAATACATTTGTAGATGCTGACTACTTTTCTTTTAAATAATGATTAGTTTCGTGTTCATACCTCGATATGTTGCGGAATTTTAAATAAAATCAAAACACAAAGTTTCGCAGCGTCCAATGCATTTGTAAAATACTAACAACCTTGCAGGACTATATCACGTACAATAACTTTTGTTCCATGACTTTGAATAATTCGTCATATATTACTATGGTAGAAAATTATGAATACTTAAATAGATCGCCTTAAACGCAAGGTAACTTTGTGCGGCAATAATAGAAAGCGCTAACGCAAATATCAGTCCGATGCAAAACGCAGGAACTGGGGGTGGTAGTCCTCGAGGAGGACACGTTTGAACTTACTACCTTACTATCAAATTCAGGTCTAAAAAGAGTCAGATAGTACAACAAAAGCTTCAGTTTATTTTTGGTAAATTTATTAGGTTTGTAAAAAGTCATGAACCAAGTTGTTGTTTATGATTTTAGTAATATAGTCCAGAGAGATTGTTTTTTATGATACTAAGTGTGGAACGAACAAGTCATGCGCCTGATAGTAAGCGACACGCCTGCCCATAACAGTTTATCTGCCTATAAATTGCAAAAATCAGAGGGGCACTGCCACAGCTCCCTTACACATAAGTTGAACATCCCATGTGCTTGCTATTTCATCAGCACCCTTACCCGTCTAGTACTTCTTTAGACGAACTCTTATACAAGGAGCTCTACTGGTTGTTAGCATTTTACATATTACTCTATACAACGGATCTAAAATTGTTTAACCTAATCCCAAATACGGAATAACAAAAAATCTAATTAAAGTGGAAGGGGGCAGGACAAGACAGCTTTTTTTTCTAATACCAAGTGTCGGGACGAACCAGTTGTGCGTCTGGTGGTAAGGTGACCTATCCATAACAGTTGCAGTGCTATTCAGAGCTTTAATCGCAAGGATCTTATGGGCACTGCCACTGCGCCCGTCACCCTGAGACGTAATTTGACAAGTCCCATGTGCCTAATTTGACCAGCACTATTACCCTTCTAAACCGGAACGCTGTAATAATGTTCACATTGCTTGGCAGTAGAAATAGGTAAGATAGCAGTACTTCCCTGGACGAACTCTTTGACAAGGAGCTCTACTGCTACTAACATTTTTACAGACATTGAATGGCAATGGAAAGATAGAAGAGTGGAAGGAAATAGGGAGGATTTTGCCTAGCAGTCGCGTACAATAAAGGCTATAATAATAATGTTACACAATTTTTTAATCATAAAAATTCATAGCAAATATCAATACAGGCGCCAACAATTTAGGGCTCAAAACTAACTAGATGACTTTAAATAATCGATAGAGCGATAAACACATAAATAATACATCTTGTTCAGTCCATATTATTATGCGTACTAGTATGGCCAAATGTGGGCTAAAAACGGAAATTACGTCTTATGTATATAACATTACGTCCCAAAAAAATAAAAACTCTAGATTAGTGTTTGTTTTTACAAAAGCATGTCTTTTAAAAAGGAATACAATTTTTTTACAATTGTTTTCTTAAGGTAGGTCACGGTGCTATTACCATCAGATATCAGAATAGGTAAAGTTTCAATAATAGAGTGGATAATACCTCCTTCTGATTTTTATAAACAAAAGGTTAAAAATTAAGAAAACAATATTTATAGTTTTACTTACAATAACAAAACTGTTCTAAATACTTCCCTAGTAAAGTAATTATTTTGCTAGTTACACATTAAGTACACACATCAAAAGTGTCTAGGGATCAAGGTACTTTCTTGAAATGTTAGATTACCCTATTAAAATTAAATAAAAATATCTAAAAATGTGTTAAATTAGTTATTTATTTATAAAATTTTAAATTTACCCAAAAAAAAAATTGTTGTTAAAAAAATAGTTTAAAAAATCCTGATTCTCAGTACTTGGCAAAAATGTGCTTTATCCCTAGACACTTTTGATGAATGTATCAATGAAAATATAAATAATTGAATGTCAAAAAATATGTCAAGCCACTCGAAGGAGCCTCCAGTCGCAACCACTATTGTTTTGTGTTTGTTGAATTCTACAGTGGTGTTAACCAGCGTTAGACATAAAAATAGCATATATGAATACAACTATTTTTCATTTAGATTTACTTTGAGAGGTCACGATTATCATATTTAAAAAAATACTATGGGTCAAAAAGACGCTGCAAGTGCTAAATATTTATTTATAATATAAAAAATGTCGTCCGTCTACGAGACGCAATGGTCGCGTTTAGTGATCGCCACTAGTGGCCCAATGGGCGGGCGCTCTACGCCGATTCCGCGTCGACAACAGTAGTGATTCCCTAAAGCAAGTAAAATGCATTAATTTGTGTAAATAACTTACCTGTCATATCCATGCTAGTCATAATCCTCAAGAAGACCGGCTTAGCGTATGGAGGTAACTCTTTTACTAGGTCCCTTGCCAACTTGTGAAGGTCCAAAGTTCCGTTTGTGTCCACTATACCACACATACCCGCTCTACCTTCTACGTTCGGAACCTAGGGCAAACATAATTTTAAATTATGACAATGTACAAGTAAATAACAAGGCCTTTCATATGAACAAAAGTAACGAGAACCCTGTAATCAATAAATGAGGGAAGTATTGTTTGTTGCACATAAATAATTACCATAAGTATCAGTAATTTAAGTAATAAATTTCTTCCAACTAATATCAGGACAGAACATTACGAGTTGCAAAAGAGGTGCAACCAAAGACTATCTTCGAGAAGCGATTTTTTAAATAAAAATAAACTATACACATTTTTAACTTTCACATTGCACTCAGGTACTAACATTACGAAGTGGTAATTACGTGATGAATCGATTATTTTAATATATAATTTTTTTACGTGATGAATCGACTTTGTGGTAAGGTACGTGTACAAATAAATATTAAAATGTTTCATAGCTTTTATCCCCGTTTTGCAATGTGAATAAACTATAATATATTGAATATTAATATGATAATATACATAGATGGCAATGAATACCCGTTTTACTACCGTGTTACTAATTTTTTTATTGGGAAATTACTCCACTAGTTTGTAATAAATATTAATACAACGATCGCACACAAAGAAAAAATCCTTCGAGTAGCTCAGCTGGTAGAGCGGTTGCCTTGGTATGGCACAGACGTCGGTTCGAATCCTATCACATCGAAGGAATTTTTCTTTGAGTTCGAAGTTAATAATGATTTTGTATGTCTTAAATAGCATTTCCATTAGAAGATTTTGTATCAACGCTATCTGACAAACCTAACAATCCAGACAGAGACTGGAAGTCTTGAACCAATGCCAAAAATATACATGCTTTGAAGCCAAAAAGGAAAAGAACGATTCATTTAGCATTTAATTAACAATAAACAGGCGCACTTCAATTTCTAATTCTTTGATTCTTTCTTTTCTGTTTAATGATCACATTTATAGATACGATACAATATAAAAAAAAAATGTTACTCGTAGTTAATTTCTGTAAAAATATAACCCAGGCCTACTTTAGAAATTTCATTTAGGCAGCCGATTCCAAGACGTCGAAAGAAATTTCAAGTCCGAAGAAATTTTCACGGATTTCCCGTTTAAACCATGAAGGGTCGATAAAGATTATACGTAAATTCCGGTGGCAAAAGCTTTATTTTTAACCCCTGACGCAAAAATGGGTGTTATAAATTTGAAGTTTTTATCTTTCAGTGTGTATCTGTATATATCTATGTTTGGCAATGTAACTCCTAAACGGATATGATCTCAAATAATTTTTTTTTTTTTGGTTGGTTCAATTGGGATTTTTATTATAATACTAAGTCCTGTATTATAATAAAAAATCCCGACACGCCTGTCCCTAACAGTTGCAGCGCCACTCAGTGCTTTAAATGACAGATCTGAGGGGTACTGCCACTGCGCCCGACACCCTGAGACATACGGTGACAAGTCCCATGTGCCTGTAATTTCATCAGCCCTTCGAAACCGGAACGGAGTCATGCTCACATTATTGCGTGGCGGCAAAAATAGGTAAGGCGGCAGTACTACCCTGGACGAACTATCTTACAAGGAGCTCTAATGCTACTAAAATTGGGACAGTTCTGAGCTATTTTTGATACGCCCAACTGTTTCAAGATGAAACCTCGAGTGAAACCTCAACCCGGTCATCCATTTTATAATTCAGATGTAAAAATATTGTATTAGTAAGAGAAGAGGAAAATCTAATTTTGCTCACATATCAGGAACAAAGTATACACGAATCGTTTCTTTACCCTTATGAGTCGAAGTCAAATAATCGTTTATTCCATAGGTACAATTTTTGCACTTGAAAACGTTTACATTTTTTAAGCTATTGCTCGTTCACTACACTGGCCTCCCTGAGAAGAACGAGCAAGAAACTCTAGGGATTGCGTTTTTTCAAATAAACTTATAGATAGAATACATTTTGAATCATATGCTACGGAATATTATTGTTAAAATGTATACAGTTCCCCATAAAATAATCGTTTACCTTCTTTGACCTACCAATACCATAGCGAGACGAAATCGTGGTACCGTGACTTTAGACTCTTTCTTCCTTAACGGAATTATGTATATTTTATGGGCGTACAAAATATTTGAGTAAATGTACTGATGCCACAGTCATCATACCACTCTGCTTAAACTTGTCTCTGAGAGTAATCCGAGAACCTAAACCGTACACAGAACGAATCACTCTGTCGCTTTACTCCATATGAAAATCCCGTAGGATATTATACCATGGAAGTAACTAAACTAGTCTAGCAGTAGCAACATCTGTAAGCACACGTACTCTAAGGACTGCGTATGCAGTAGAGCTTAATCTAATGACATGCCCGACGTTCGTCGTAGTCCAGCTACTGGCCCCAAGATGGCAGCATGTTAAATAAAATTTCAATATAAAATCAAAACGTCGTAACTTGCAAAAATAGTATTGAACTTTCAGCGATATATAGACTGGGTAAAGTTTAAATTATATTCACAATCCAGAATGTGCTACATCTTTACAAACTATGACCAACCATTATTAGGATTTCATAGTGTTTATCACTTTGTGTGCGTTTTGGCAACATCGGTTCCGACAGTAATCGAGACTTATGACACGGAGATGATGAGATGGATACATCACAGCATCTTCTTGCAAAGCTATCATAAATTCGCGTTGCGAGAATAATGACTCAAAACCTTTTCGCAAAACAACGTCATTTGTTTTGGGACTACACAAGGTGCACTATAAGTTTCCGGAAGTGGCCACTTACATAAAGAATATTTAAAAAAATAATTACAACATTTGAAAATGGAACTCTTTGGCTGTAGAATACAGTTTCTTTCATCTGACTGCACTTGATTTTACATTGTGGCGTCACTTTAGAAATTGGTTGTCTACATCACCATGGATTTAACTCGTGAAAATTTTTGTAGTATGATTTTCTACAACAAGTGTAATTTAACAGCTGAGCGGAGTTTCGCTCGGCTTCAAACTGCTTTTGGCGATGAAGCACAATGCAAGACGACTATTTATAGCTGATTTGCAGAATTCAAACGGTCGTGTGAATCTCAGTGAGGAATTTCGTGATGGTCGCCCGTCCACTGCTGTGAACAACAAAAACATCGATGCTGTGCGCCGTATGGTCAAAACAGACAGGCATGTGACATACCTTGACATTCGGGCATCTTTAGGCATAGGCATGAGTGACATATAATCAATAACTACACAAACATTTGGGTGTGAAAAAGCTGTGCTCTCGGTGGATCCCACACAATTTGACCGAGGCTCAAAAAACGGATCGCGTCACTTGGTGCAATACCATGCTTACCAGATTCAATGAAGGGGCGTCAAATTTGGTGTGGGACATAGTAACAGGTGACGAAACATGGATTTATAGTTACGATCCCAAAATAAAGCAGTAATCGAGTGTATGGGTCTTTCGAGATGAGCCGGAACCAACCAAAGTAGCGCACGTGGAAAGTGCCTTTAAGCGGATGATTGCTTCTTTTTTTAATAAAACTGGACACGTGGCTACTGTTGCTTTGAAGAATCGTTGTACCGTGAATAGTAATTGGTACACGACCATTTGTTTGCCGGAAGTTATTAACAAACTCCGTAAAAATAACCGTAAACGCCATATCATCTTGCACCACAATAATGCCAGTTCTCACACGGCCAGACAGACAAATGAATTTTTGAAGGTGAACAACCTTATGAGCAATACCGCGTACAGTCCCGACCTGGCCTTGTGACTTTTATTTATTTCCAAAAATTAAGAACCAGTTACGCGGTCAACGATTTTCATCAAGAGCCTGAAGAGTATGAAAAATATGTTTCAGAGATTGTCACGGACGAGTGACATAAATGTTTTCAAAATTGGTTCATTCGTAAGAAAAAGTGCATAAACGCTAGCGGAGAATATTTTGAGAAACAATAAATTCATTTTGTAATCATTTATAGTATTTTTTTTTATTCATTCAAGAAACTTATAGTGCGCCACACGTATAACATGCTAAGGGCGCGTTCCCACTATGTCGTGACGACAGATTGTCGTGTAGTTTACAGTGTCGTGGCTTGTATATATAAATGAAGTTGTTCACATATAGCACGACACGATTAACTGTCGTTCACGATTTTTTATCGTTACAACGACAAACTGTCGTCACAGTTGGAACAGCTAGAACGACAGTCGTCAGACAATAAAAAAACGTCACGACAAAAACGTGACGACAGATTGTCGCAGTTCCTATTGTCGTCACGTTTTATTTATTGCTGTCCGCACGTAGTCTGCGCCCTGCCCTCCCCTCTTACCCCGCGCCCTCTGCTCGCTTTGCGGTATTGTTGCGTCGTAGCCAGAAATGGGCAAGCGCCCGGGTTTTAACCCGGCGCTTTGTTAACACCGGGTTTAAATCGGGTTAAAACCCGAAATCGAGGGGGAAAAACAAGTTACGTCTAAATATTTGTTGTGAATTGAGTTTTGTTCAAATTTAATTATACATTGTGTTTTTTTTTTGTAATGTGCTGTCCAAGTCGTGTTAATAGACTATTAAATGTGGAAATTGTCATTCTTGAATAGTCCCAAAATTTTCTATCATCACTTTTCAGTTCATTAATAAACGTTTGACATAACCCTAATGGAATTAATTTTAGTAGCACTGGATGTACCCAAAACTTTCTTTTCTTTGTTTGCTTCCTCTTCCGCATTTTTAAAAAGTAATACATTATTAAAATTTCGTCTTCATCCATTTGGAGCGAACACACACTAACTGCTTCCAAAAGAACATACAAGCGATTGCAGTGCATCAAACGATTCTGTCGTGCAAACGTCAAGGAGGCTGTCGTGAAACGATAAATTGTCGTCACGATCTAGTGGGAACAGCTAGTCACGACAGTCGTCCGACGATAATAAAACGTGACGATATAGTGGGAACGCGCCCTAACGTGGTCGGATGTACAATTTATTGTTAAACTGATAACTTTTATATCGGGCACACACTATCTTTTCGCTTCAACAATATTATTTATTCTGTTTACGTTTGACGATGTTACCTACTTATGAATTGATAACGTCTCTTAAGGACAGTACTTTCACTTATCGATAAAGAAAGCGTACCCACCATGAGAATGAGGCTTTATTTATGTAACACACTTCGTATGTTTCGTATCTATTGCGAGGCTGTCCTTTAAATTGACATTTTGCAATGTACAAAAGCGTCAATTATAAACAGGAAATAAATCCATTAATTCAGTCATAAGTGCAATCACGTATATCCACAATTTCACCTGATAGCGACGTGAAGATGTAGACGAAAAACGTTCAACTAGATGATGCCTATGTAATACAATAGCGTCCGCTAAGTGTATCCGCACGCGTGTTGTCTCACGATTTGATGACATTGATTGTCAATTAAACCAAGGCGCAACTAGTTCAAGTTGACAACCCCGCAGGACATGAGATGAGCTATCTTTTCACAAAGCGCGCAAAGCAAAAATATGTCTGATACTATAAATTAATAATATAATAGAGTCCAAAATTGTACGATACCTCATACGTGATAATCAATTTCAATTTTATATTTCATGTAATTTTCAAACCTTAATCTTAAATCTTAAACTTATTTTGTGATAGTATTTTAATTTTATTTTATGATTTTATACTTTTGGAATTTAAATTTTATAATTTTTATTTATTTTAAGTTTGAATCGTGGCCTTCACGCACTTAAATATAAAAAGCAATTTTATCATATTTTAATTTTAATATTTGACTTGTATCATACTAACTTTATTCCTAAGTTCTTTACTAACTATGGTTGATTAATTTGGTCCGAAATAAAGTATTATTATTATTATTATTATTATTGAAACATAGGATTTCCGTAGTATAACAAATTTCAAGTCGATCGGACAAGAGGAAGTAAAATATTCATCTTATGACTGAGATATTACACTAACTGAAAAAAGCGTTGATGATGTTCAAATACTACAAATATAGCTAAGAACCATCCCGATCAAATTGGCATCCAAATAAAAAAAACTGCTCTGAGATAAGTCCATCCTTTTGTAAGCTACGAGGCCATAGATAGACAAATATACAGCCAAAGGCTTCAAATTTATAATAATAATAAAGAGCTTTATTTATCTACATTTGCATAACAATTTAGTCTTTATTAAAATCATCTATAGTTACATATATTGTGTAGATAAAAAGGAAAGAGTCTCGCTTAAGCTGTTTTTCAAACCCTACCTTTTTGAAGAAACTCGCTACATTCCAATGACAGTAGTTGTATGACGCGTCTCGAGTAGCTCCAAAAAATTATCACTTAACTATAAATATACACATATCACTTAAACTTAAACTTATAATCCTATTGTCATGATGTTACCAGTGTTAAATAAAACATTCCATTTCAAAATACTCCAATTTGAAGTTTAGGCAGGGATGAACAGTAGTTCATAAACTTCAATTTACATTCTTATATTTTTATTTTTAGGTACTCCTAAAAATAAAAATAAAAATATAAGAATGTAAGATACATCCATTTACTTGCCGATCATTGCCTCGAAAGTAGCCAAAGCTTGCATTTACTTTTGAAAATGCAAGACGACTTTGAGTTTCTTATTGGAGGAGGAAAAAAAAGGCGAATTTAAAGCTACCGCGGTAAACCGTTCTTCTAGCAGGTGGTGATATCTGTAAAGAAGGAAACAGTATCGACAATATATTGCTACAGTCCCTATTCCAAGTTCCAATTTAATTTTTTAGCCAGGTGGGCAGGAGTACAGGACTCCCGCAAATTATAAACGAATGTGTTAATTTGAAAACTCTGCGGTTTATCATACTTAAAATATTAAATGTATTAAGATATGGAGTAATGTGTGCGCGAGGAGGAACCTCATAACAGTACCTAATACATGAATTTTGGACTTTTTGAATTTTCTTTTCGACTTTTACATGTATGCAAGGCCCCTCCATAATTACGTTAAGAGACCACTACCTATCTACCAATCGCTGTTTTACCTCTTTAGTCAGAAAAGGTCTAAGTTCATAAATGGACTTTAATGAGCCGTAACAGTTTTTTATTTTTTTGTCGATATGCTTTTGTAATGTTAAACCATTAACGCCCCTATAATCTCCAAAGTCGACATGAAGTAACAAGTTTTGTTATATAGAAAGTATACTATACATAAGTATAGTATAAGTATACTATAGATAAGTAACTGTGGACGTGGAACGAATGTAAGAGGGGTGTCAACATCCTAACACAATGACCGGTATAAAATGTCACAATAAACGTTTTGTCTCGAACGATGTGTAAAAAATTGTAACGCAATAATAACATGATAACGCAAAGGGTACGAAGGTCGATGATCTGCGAAGCGTAGTATGTTACTCACGCGCTTTAAATGTGTCGCTGTACCCTTGACAAAGGATGCAAGGTTTCAAAGTATGTGCATTTTGATTCACTGTTCCACTTATATGCGGTTATCAACTAATCGCGCCCTTAATAATGAAGTGACGAGTTCGAAATATGACATTAAAATTACACGTACGAAATAAACCTCTTTTCTTACCAAATATGATAGTATAATAATAAATAATTATATCTTTACTTACCTCCACAATACAAAACAAAGAAACATTATAGTAGATATATTTATTTTACGAGTTTATCAATAGGAACATAATAATTTTGTAATTCAATTTTCAGGTGCAGTACACATGTTACATTTAAGGATGGAATTCGATCTAGTTCATATGACCGCCACGAGCACTTTTGCCGCGTTCAATTCTTTAAAGCCAATTTTCCACCACACTTCCGCGTTTGTTATAGTTTCTGAGTTCATTTAACGTTGTTGGCTTGTTGGTACAAACCAACGACTTAATGTAATCCAACGGCGTTAGATCGCACGAGGAAGGTGGCCATTCGACCGGACCATTTCGCGAGATTAGACGATTCTCGAAGTTTCTCTTCAATGAATCGATTGTTTGTCCGGCTCTATGATCGCTGCAACCGTGCTCGCGGTGGTCATATGAACGAAGTCGAGTTCCATACTTAAATATAACATGTGTACTGCATCTGGAATAAATTTCATCGATGTCTTTATAAATAATAGACACACGCTTGGCCACAATCTCACCTGATGTTAAGCGACGATGTGACCGACGATGGTACGCGTTTGCCTAAAAAATACCTATATATATCTAGGCTTGAATATTGTACTTTTCGGGAAACACAGATACCGGTAGAGTATTCCATTCCTTTGCCGTACGCATTGGAAAAGGAGGAAGCAAAGCGCTTAGTGCAAATGCTTAGTGGTGGTATATCAACGACAAAATAGTTAATAGATTAGTTTTTTCTTTTTTAACGCACACATTAGGGAAACCCTGTGTCGCGGGTGCCATGGACACACATATAGACAACCACAAATTACACCCAAACTCACGAGAGAACTAAATGTAGGCCATACAAATATTTCTCCCGGCCCGGGAATCGAACCTGGGACCTCTGCGTGTCAGTGCGGCATGGTAACCGTTCGGCCACGGAGGCAGTTAAGTTAGAATGGAGTGTTCCGGACCTTGTTAACCGAAGGTGGAACCAATGTGAAAAGTTCCTGCGCACAATCACTGCAGTCTCAATTATTATGTTCTATTAAAATACAAAATTGTTATGTCCTTTTCGGAAAATCCTATATACATATTATTATATAAGCTTAGAGTAATGTATTCTGGGAGACTAGAGCCAAAACTAAGTAGAGCTTGTGATTTGGGTCTCAAACTTTTATTGATACAAAGATCAAACATAACAAAAATTCCTTCGGTCTGACTGGACTCGAACCAGCGTCTGTTGCCATGCCCGGGCCACCGCTTTTCACCAGCTGAGTTATTACTATTAAAAGACTAGTGATCCGAATCCAGATAGATCGAGTGAGTATGAATAACAATAACAAACCAGTAGAGTATTTTCACAAAAATCGAAAATCATGGTAATAAAGAATCATGACATTCAATAAATAAATAATTTGCTAAAGAAATTACAATATTTGAATTTAAATTGAAATTACAAGGTTGTTAGTAATTGTGAACAATTAAATTTATTCCCACTAGTTTAATGCATGGAACTTTTGGTTTACAGTTGTGCCATGTGGAACTGAGTACATAGAACTACTGGGAATGAATGTGATTATTTGGCTAGATGAGAGGATGGACGATGGAACAAAGCAGTTACAGTACTGTGACACGCCCGTCCATAACAGTTGCAGTGCAGCTCAAAGGGCACTGCCACTGCGCTCGTCACCCTGAGACATAAGTTGACAAGTCCCATGTGCCTGTAATTTCACCAGCACCCTTACCCTTCAAAACCGGAACACAGTAATGCTGACATTACTGCTTGACTGCAAAAATAGGTGTCTCTTCGAACAGTGAAATTTGTTGTCAAAATCATAGTTATATATTACAGTTACATTATGGAAATAAAACTATATTTTCGGATCAAAATTGCGCATTTTTTTAAACAATCCAACGTTTCGGGGACTTTACGTGTCGCGTTTTATATCCGAAAAAATAGTTTCATTTCCTATATGTTACAAACGCGAAAACCTAACTCGATATACATTATGGAACTTACTAGTACACCATAGACAACAGCATCTCTATGATTGGTGATCTTGGATATGGCGGCCTCCACCTCAGTGGTGCTGACATTCTCGCCGCGCCAACGGAAGGTGTCACCAGTGCGGTCGCGGAAATACAGATAGCCCAGTTCGTCGGCTACTAGAATGTCGCCTGGGAACAAAAAAGTTAGTTATTATATGATTAGCAATGGTCAGAATAGGGTATTCCAAATGAGTAGATAAATGTCTACATATAGATACAAGGAGTGATATAGAGTAGTTAAAATCACTAAATATAAATAACTTTTTTCTTAAGTCCAGATTTCTCGATATTGTTTTACTACATTGTAGATAAAACTACTCAACTAGGAAGCTGAAGTTGCATTTTAAAGTAATTCTAGGGGCACCATGTAAAAAAATGTAGTAGATTCTATATAAACCTTTCACCAACGTAAACATTTTTTGAGCTATAATCAAAAGCTTATTTTAACTAATCCGGATACTTATTATTTCGGATATCTATAATAATAATAACGCACACACTCAACATAGCCCCGCACTAGGGACACCCTTTGTCGCGGGTATCATAGACACACACATAAGACAACCACAAATTACACCCAAACTCATGAGAGAAATAAATGTAGGCCGTAGAAATATTTCTCCCAGCCTGGGAATCGAACCTAAGACCACGGTTCGGCCACGGAGGCAGTCATCTATTTCAGACTCTCGCCTCTCCCAAGGTCTAAAAGATTAATTTTGTATTTTTAAATGGGTATTCCCCGGCAATGGCAATGTCCGCCGGGGCCAGGGACTCAGGTTTAAGAACCGGCGAACAATATTTATATTTACTACTATATATAGTTATCTACGATTTTCATTAAACTTCATCATGAATTTGAAAAAAGTAATTAGTAAATATTTGGTGGTTTTAACCACCCCATGTTACTCCTTGTATCTATATATAGATATTTATCTATTCATTTGGAACAGCCTATTCCGACCATTGGTTATTAGTAATTGTGATTATTTGGTTAGACGAGAAGACGGACGATGGACGATGGAAAACAGTCACAGAATGGTGGTCAAGAAAAGTAAAAAGGCCGGTGGGCAGGTGGTCTGCCAATATCGTCAGATTTGGAGGATCGCACTGGATGCGGATGGCACATGACCGTAAAAATTGGCGCAATAAAGAAGAGGCCCTATACCCAGCAGAGGGTTGAAGTGGGTTCAAAATGATGAACTGTGATAATGAGTATATTTGTCTAAATTTCAAGGAAGTAATACACAGAGTGGATTATACCTCCCACTGAAATATTGCATTGTATTTATTGATACTAGGATTGAACAAACACCGCCGCAGAGTTGCCTGCTTATCGGTATTCTACAAGTATATCACGGAGAGTGTGCGATGGAATTACACGATTAAATTGCGCCTTTCCATCACTCGGGAACTAGAAGTAGGCTTGGGTTCCACCCCTATGTCGTGGATATTCCAAAGATTCGCACGAAGCGTTACGCTTCCACATTCATATGGCGCACGGCTATAGATTGGAACTCCCTGCCTGCAGACTTATTCCCTGAACGTTTTAAGTTGGGCCTTTTCAATGCGAGAGTGAATTTTACATATACAGGTCTTTGTAATTCCATTGAAATTATATTGCAATTATGACAATATTTGTTACTCTGCTAAAATGTAGTTGCAATGGCAATTGAGTCTCAATAGAATGTCAGGGTAATGCCAGTGATGACATTCATTTCATTTCAGTTCATTTCATCACACGCCTTACTAAAACTATCAAGGAAATTATTATTAAATAAATTAATTTTTTTTTGTGAAATAACTCCTGGTTTGTTATAATTATTAATTATACAAAGATCGAACACTTTCCTTCGAACCGGCCAGATTCGAACCGACATCTCCTAGCAAAGTAGTTTCGTGTCTTAGTTGGCATAGCGTCTGGCACGGTTTGCTAGGAAACGTCGGTTGGAATTCGGCCGGATCGAAGGAATTTTTCTAAGTGTTCGATGTTTGTATTAATAATTATAACTCAAATTTTCTCGTTTAATCGCAATTTAGTTTTCAAATGAAAATATATAATATTAGGGGTTAAAGTATGAAATTGCCGTTTTATTGCAAT
>NW_020653337.1:10372500-10393008 GCF_003589595.1 Hyposmocoma kahamanoa
TAAGTTCGCCTTGGTCGGCCCCACAGACCACATAAATACTAGTAATAGACTGGTTAGTGGGCGGGGTCCGCGTTACCTATCCTACCTATCGTTCAAATGTGATACTTGATTATTTTGTGGAAAAAATAGAATTTTTTTTTAATTGTGCCGTTATATCATGTCGCGTAAGTAGCCAAAGTTAAAAAATACTTCAGGAGTGATTTCATTTCATCGGTAAGTACTAAAACTCTGTATTTTCTAACATTTTGAACAATACAATATTATAATTTCGAAACAAAACTATTTTCTTGCAACTCGGTAATAACAATATACATTGGTTGCTAGCCATCGCCGTCGTCAAAAGAATAATTCGAATGACGCTCAATGAATTGCTTGCACTAGTGTCGTATTACACTTGGTACTGGGTCCGCGTGTTGTAATCAAATTATCGATATGTAGTAACTCTAATGTATTTGGGGGCTTTAAATCTAACCATGTAATTGTTCCATCGGGGGTGCCGCAAGGATCTCACTTCGGGCCACTACTGTACAACGCGTATCTCTACGACATACATACTTGTTTCGCGAGCTCGAGATTCCTTCTGTACGCAGACGATAACAAAGTTTTCTTGAAGGTGAACTCAATTACCGATTGTCATGATATACAGGCTGATTTGAATAGACTTTCGGAATATTATGTGCGAAACCGTATCAACGTAAACACAGATAAATGTGTACAAATCACGTTTACTCGCAAAACTAAACCAATTTCGTTTTGCTACTCGATTTGCGGTAGACAGGTGCAGAGGGTAGATCAGGTCCGTGATTTAGGTGTAACACTTGATAGTAAACTGTTATTTGATAAACACATAGACTTTATTATTGATAAGGCGTACCGGAGCCTGGGTTTCGTTATGAGAGTGTGCAAACCTTTTGATAATGTATGCTGCATTAAAATGGTGTATAATGCATACGTTCGTAGCGTACTTGAATTTGGCAGTGTTATATGGACTCCTAAATATAGTACTTACATAAATAGTATTGAACGCATTCAGAAGGTATTTATTAGACATATAAACTATAGAACTAAAAAACAGTTCTTATCGTACGCAGAAGCATGTAAATATCATCGCATGAATACCCTTGAGGATCGTAGAATATTGCTGGACATGACTTTCCTATGTGATGTGGCCAACAGTCGCCTCGACAGTTGCCTCCTAACATCATCAGTAGGATTAGAAGTACCCCGACGAATCCCTCGTTTCCCCATTCAAAGGGTTTTTTGTGTTCCTGTCAGTCGCACAAATTATGGCCAGAACGAACTAATTTCGCGCATCACTAGTCTTTATAATACCACCTATAGTATACATTGATATTTTCGCGAACTCAAAAACAGCTCTTAAAAATAAAATTCTTAAGAAATTAAATAATTAAATATTTAAAATTTAAGTTAACTTACTTATTAATAATTATTAATTTACCTTTTCATATACACACACACATGTACGCACGCACGCACGCACGCACGCACGCACGCACGCACGCACGCACGCACGCACACACACACACACACAAACACACAAAGACACGCTCTCTCATAAACAACACCTGTTCATCATCTACACAATGAAGAACAAGTCATACTACTACTAATGTATAATTATTTCACAGTCATATAATATACATATACTTTTTTACAACTTTTAGAGTATATATAAACATGTCAAAATTTATTATTAACGGAAGTTTGTAAGTTTGAAAAATGTTTGTGGTATCCTGTAATTGGCGTAGTTGTTTGGGATTGTTTATCTTTCAAATTGTTAATGTATTATAAGCTGTTGGATGCCCGAAATAAAATAAAATAAAAAAATAAAACTCTATATTTAGAAACCCGGTTTTGGTTTAGTTCAATTTTTTTTTTATTATAGCTGTAGGTACCATGTGTAAACAAATTGTTTGCAGGTATTTAAAAGCTAACAATTTTGATGACTGAAATGTTTGGTCCCAACACTCGCAATAGTTTTTTAAAAATTTTCAGTTTAAGTAAAAACGATATATTAATGGAAAAAAGGAAATATAGATAGAAGAGGTACAGTGTCGATAATTTTACAATACACTAAGTTCGTGGAGTATCAAATGAAGACTTTATAAGATTGGATATTTTATTTCCCTTATCTACATGATTCCTATCTCCCTACTTGCTTATTATACGTCACCTTCGTCCGCTTGAGTTCTTAGTTTTATCACAGGCATGATTTACATTTGCAGTTTTTGTATCGATTTTTTTAGTTTCCCACCGGATCCTTTTTAAAGGAGAAATGGGCTGAGCAAACAGGCAGCAAATGCTGGGTGCCTACTAAATGTAGCACCATAATTGTTATAGGCATTTCGTGACATCACATTAAATTATATACATATGAATAACAATCGAAAAATTCATTAAGAAATAAATTATTTGGTTAATCAGGTAATATATGACATGAAACTCAGAGTCGCATTCACAAATTATAGACCACATCTAAATGTGAAAACATTTCTGAAGCATTGTCAGTTATTTTTCGTCAAGTTTTCATGAAACAAATGATTCGCTTCTTCGCCTTCGGAAATAAGTATCTTCATTTTCTTGACAGGCTCGTCGACGCTATAGGTGTAGTCATGTTCAGCCAGTTTAGAAAAAGGTAATTGTACAAATATGTCATATTTCAGGGAAAATAAAGATTTTTATGATGACTGTGATTTTTATGTGATGTTTAATATTTCAACCCTTCCAGTGATCGGATTGACTTGAAATCTAGTAGGATAATGAAAGTACGACGACAGTATAATAAATCATTAATTCTGTGATTGTAGCACGCCTGCGTATCTAACGTCAATTAATATTTGCGTGTAGTAAAACCTTATGCGTATTTGATAACAAATGTGTGCGTGTAAAATAAGCTACGCTAGTTCTCAAAGAAATTGTTTTAAATGCCGTTTCTATATACTCCGTGGTTAATCCTAATTATATAGTATAAAGCAATGCCTAGTTCAATAATCCGCTAGTTATGAAACTTAATGTCGATATCAATTAAATGTCACATCCCTATCTGTAGATTGTCAACTTTTCGCTTTTGTTCCAAGAAGTTTATGTCCATAGGATTCTTAGCTTTTATGTGACTAGTAATAATAAAACCTTATTAGATCCAAATACGTTTCAATTTTTTTACCAAAAGTATTTTATTATTGTCTATATTCGTTTGATAATTTATAACCAATTAAAATTATGTTATCTTAGTACTAATGTAAGATTACGTTTTAAAATGTGTGCGTGTGGCGACACCGGTTTTGATACAAATGTTGCTTAATGCCATTTCCATTCTTTTCTTTCTTCCGTGGTCGGCCCATTCCAACTTGCCCGCTCACACTCGCCTTATAAATCTGTTTCGTCAATCGTCTTTCATTCATTCTCTGTACATGTCCGAACCATATAATCATCCATTTCATCTTTGCCACTATATCTCGTGGAAGACCACGCCGCAGCGCTGTCTTATCACACTGTTCCGTAATTTATCCATCCGAGTCACTCCAGCCATACATATAGTACCCGTGTTTTCATACTATTATTTTTGTTACAGCCTTCCTTTCCTTCGCCTTTCCATACTTTGTTCTTTCTAACTTCTTGCAATAAAATGCATGTGGACCGAGACCGATAAACCCATACTGTAGTATAGCCAGACATAGGTCGCTTCTGAGGTCTAACATAAGGTTATCCCTATTCACCGCGTTAGTTTAAATCAAGCGAGCTAGTTTTATGAACCCTCTCCGAAATTGTTAGCGTTTGTGTTTATTTTGAAAATAAATATTGATTATTTAAATTTGCTTACATGTTGATAGATCTCCAGTGAAGAAGAGAGCCTTCGCCTTAGCGACTTGTATGCAATGCAGTAGAGGCTTATGTCTCAGGTTGCTGTTGATCAAGGCCGAGACGGCGCCCAGTTTCGCCATGCCCAACCATGTGTACACGAACTCGGCACAATTGGGCATGAAGACGCACACAACGTCACCCCGCTTCAGTCCAACATGCTCTTGTACAACGCGAGCCACGCGATTTGAACTTTCTGCCATCTGAAAAAAAAAATTGTCCACTGAGTTTAATAAACACACACACACATATATATATATATATATAACCGAAAAGGCCATCTTTGTGCGACATATAAACTTTATTAAAATCATTATAGAAGTGACAATCGCAGGAAGCTAACGTAGTCGCGATACCTAGAACAATTTATACACAGCAGATAAAAGGAAAGGTCCGTGAACCCAGTCGTATAACTTAAAAACCATTTCAAAATTTCAAAATCTATTTATATTAATAATCATCTTTAGATATTATGATTATATAACATATAAACCTATAAATTAAATTATAAATTAACGAGCGACTTGAATTAAACATCGAGTAGCTACAAGGCTGAACTTGTCAGGCCGTATGTAATTGTTTGTAACTGTAAACATTGTACAAGGTTTTTTTTTCTATTTTCTCGCCAGATAATATTTTGTAAAACATGATCATCAGGGTGAATTAAAATTTGCCTGTACATGTGTCTGATATCGCATATGAAAACATATTTATAAGTCTGATATCGCATATGAAAACATATTTATAAGTTTTAAAATGCAACATAATATCGAATATGATTTCTGAACTACAGGTCCATTGCAAAGAATGTTGTTTGGAGATGGACATTTACCGGACCTTGCGCTCCCATCAAATACAACTCTTAGCTTTGTCGATAATCTTTCGGGACGAAGCACGGCATGATGAGGAAGAAAATAAATTGGTCTGTTTTCCGGTAAACAATTGTCCATGTCAATTATTCCAGCGTGTCCTAATGCCAAATAATCACTGATGAAATCTACATATAATAACTGGTAATCAGGATGTTTATCGAAACGTTCTTCCAAATTGTAGAAACGTTAAAAAAATATTGTAATTATAAAATGTACTGAAAATGTAATATAGAGATGAAAAGAAGAAAAACAATTGTAATTAAACAAAAGAAACAAAAAGAAAATTACAAAGGAAAATAAAGAAGTAATAAACAAAAAAGTAAGAAGTAACAAAAAAGAAATTGTATGTCGTTGACACTGACCATCTCAGGTCAGTGCGATTGTACTAATGACTTACTAATGAGATTCATATAATTATATATTAAAGCCTATGATCACTTATCACTCTACGACGCAAACTCATTTTCTCTCTTATGTTAAATTAAGTTGTCAAAAAACAAACAATGAGTCCAACGGTCATTCGTAGCCAATGTGGCGTCATTGTTATCAATGTCAAATTTTAATGTGAAGAAATTAATTAGCAATGTTATCGTCGAGACCGCTGTAAAGTGACATAAGAGCGATCAAACATCCGTTGTTTATGTCAATAAATAGACATTTTTTGAATAGTTACATTTATTCTGTGATAGTTGCAATTTCAATGTACGTCATCGTAATTTACTTGATTGTGATCGAAACCACATTACAATTTTATGTATTAAAATAATGAAGGTAGTCATTTTTTGACGAATAATAATATATAGACATACAGGTAGTATTTAGGTACAGACGGCAACACATCAAGCTACACATTTGACGGACCTTGTACTGTTGCACAGTACAAGATCCATATAATATGCAGTGCAGGTTATATTCGAATTTGATGTGCTGGTGCTGTTGATTGTACATAAAATGTATCCCTACGGCACTGATGGTTTTAAAATTATTTCCAAATTTAACAACAAATTGATTGAATTTTGATTAGGACATAAAACGCTTCGTATGCTATTAGAATATTTATTTTGTAAATATTACTTTTTTGATAGTGTTTGTACTTTTGTATGTTATTTAGGCACATCTTGAGAAAAGTAGAAAATGTCTACTATTACTAAGTAAAACTAGAATTGTAAAAAGGACATGAAAATGTGCATCACAGCCATTTAAGGTGAGAGAACGACTACCAAGCAAAGTTCTGGGTACCGGGACACTGATCCATTTAGGCAGATAAATCCTAAAATAACCAGCAACCCGAACACGGTACGGTTACGCTAGATCCAGTGGATGGTGTGGGTATATATGTTTATGTGCTTAATATATATTTTTTGTGATAAAAACTGACGAGATGAAAAAGTCGTGCGTCTATTGGTTGGCGACACGCCTGTCTATAACAGTCGCCGGCCAGAGCTTTAAATCACAAAGATCTGAGTCACTGCCACTGCGCCCATGACCCCCATAACCCTGAGACATAAGTTGACAAGTCCCGTGTGCCTATAATTTCAGCAGCACCCTTACCCTTACCCTTCAAAACTAAAACTAAACTAAAACGCACGTTACAGCTTGGCGGCAGATATAGGTAAGGTAGTAGGTAGTAGCAGCACTTCCTGGACTGTACAGCTACTAAAATACATATATATAAATAAAGTAATATATAAGAAAAAGCCCCTTACATCACCAAAGGTCCAAGTGCGATCATCGACGACGATGAAGCAAGGCGCTGTGGGATCCATTTCGGCTCTCTGCGTGAACAGTTCGGCCACAGTGTTGTTGTGCCGCCCCCAACGCTTGGACCGCACCATGGCGTTTGCATACCGCCAGAGGAATCTGAAAATAAAGAGGATTGTCGAAATTAGAAACTGTACCAAACAATCAAAAATCAGACAAGGGCGTAGCGCTGTACAATAATTTGTGCCTGCCCGTATGTACCATAATACCCGCATCGTATAATTTAGAAATTTCTTCCTGGAATCGAGCCAACCTTAGTCTAGAACAGAGGTTCTTCCAAACTCCCAAACTTTTTGTCACGAATTTTTTCTGTTTTGCGTAGACCCCAGCCTTTCTAACATGGATTTTTTTTACCACATTCCTCAACCTCATATGTGGTTTTAACTGATGGCACAATGCTACTCACTTAGGCAAGTTTAACTCGTCGAGTAGTTGAACATATGTTCAACTGTATAGTAAGAAACGTTATTAAAAAATACATATTAAATTTTATACATACATTTATCTATATGTTACAAAAATTATTATACTATCTATGTAATGTATTATCCTACTTATAAAAAGTCAAGATTTTAGTAAAGGTCTGCCTAAAGGGTTCCACTATCGTGAAACCTTATAAACGTTTCATGCACGCCCTTTTTTTCGCTGCCATAGATCACGATGTAGACCATTTTGCGAATCATCGGTCTAGAAACTGATGAAAATTTCCGTACTGCAGCAGCTAAAATATTCCTGACGTGCAATACTTGGTCGGCAGTTATTTAAAAAAAAAATGTGAATTACAAAAAAATCTTGAATTTACTTTAAATGCTCCTCCGCAGACCCAACTCACCGTCGTCGTTGCGACGTCACGGCATAAAAAGACGCGATATGCAAATAAGGTTCATTAAGAAACATAACAGGGAGTGGATCGAGTGGAATATACACTCAGCGGTACGGAATCCGAGCACTAATCTCGCAATTGCATATAGTTTTAACTGTTTCTAATAAGTATTTCTCATGAAGGTGTGTAGAAAAAATGTTTACCCTTATTTCATGAGGGCAATTCGTTATTTTTGAGTGCACTGTCACACAATTTTTAAGTTTTACTGAATCGGGTCATTTGGGTAACATGGTTGTGGGATAAAGTTTAAGGTTTGAAAATTGTCTGTTAAGTTACCGACGTTTTGTGTATTTGAGTATTTAATTCCATGTTTAAACGAGAAAATTTGTCAATAAAAATGCCCTTAACACCAACCCAAGTTGCACAGGCCGTAACTTTAATCGACCAAGGGCTGTCAACGTGAAGTGGCTATCATTCTGAACGTGTCACGTTCTTCAATGCAGTATGCCTTAAAACGATACCAGGAGACAGGCCGCTATACTCGCAGACCAGGCAGTGGTGGTGGGTGGTAGGTGCACATCGGTTCGGGATGACCGTTTCATTGTTCTGGAAATTATGAGAAACCGCTTCCTTACCGCTGTAGAGATTCGCAATCGGCTCCAAATCGCGAGACAAGTTAATGTTAACGAGCGTACCGTGAGAAGACGCATGGAAGAAGTTAATTTAAAAGATCATAGACCAGCAAGAGGTCAACAACTTCTCAGACAGCACCGAGTAGCTCGACTTAGGTTTGCACGGGAACATGCTAACTGGACATATGATCAATGGGCTACAGTTCTGTTTACAGATGAGTGCAGAATACCATTACGTGCTCCAGATGGCCGAGAACGAATGTGGAGAAAAAGAGGTCAAGGTTTTCTATGGTTTCTACCCATTACCACCACACAAATCGTCAGCTTTCACGGGGTCCCACAATGGTATGGGCAGGAATAAATTCTAACGCTCGCACGGAGTTAGTGATTGTCGACAATCGGCTGACTGCCACACGATACATCGAGGAAATAATTCAGGATCATGTTATTGTGTATTCGGAGTACATTGGACACGCCCAATTTCTTTTAATGCATGATAATGCACGCCCGCACATCGCACGTTGTCTGAATGAATATCTTGAAGAGGTTGGTTGGTATTCAAAAATTGCAATGGCCAGCTCGTAGCCCGGACCTATATCCCATAGACATACATCCACACATGGGACACACTTAAAAGAAAAGCAAGGTCCACTCCCAACCCGCCACAAACACTTAATGAGCTCCGAAATGCAGTTCTTGCCGCTTCGGAAAACATTCCTCAAATTGATGTCAGAAACATTATTCAAAGCATGCCAGATCGAATCCAGGCTGTAATTAGAGCAAGAGGAGGAAACACCAAATACTAAAACGTATGAACATAAAGAAGGTTCGCTAAGTTTTAATTTGCCTTTGTTTTAAAATTTCGTGTTTGAAAATCGTTTTTCTTGTAAAAGTATGTGTGTGTAATTTAAAAAAAGTATGTTTTTGGTGTACAAACACTATATAGGTGTAAAAAAACATAAAAATAACACATATTGAATGTAACTAGACTTTATTTGGTAATAAAATAGTATTTTAATATAAGTTATCGCAATAATCCAAGTGTGGCCAAGTTTCCGTGCCGGTGATGTATGTTAGAACCGTTTCCAGACAAAGAGGGCCGTGACTCGCTTATACTTCCTTCATAATAATAACACATACGTCCTTAATCACACCTCCACCATATAGCACCAAATTGGTTATTATATAAAGAAGAATAAAATTTAGAAGAATATATAGATGACTGTTCTGCCTAAAAAATAGGTGAGGTAAACAATTAATATATATAAACATAGATACATAGATACACCCACATACATAATGTATATATACATTCGAGAAGTGTCTCACAAAATAGTTGAATGGAACACTAAGCTTTTCATTTGTTAAAATAATCATCTAATAACATTGGAATGGTCTACAATTCGTCAACTTCGCGCGGTGGAAACGTGTCAGCTGTTTTAAACAACCTGTAACCACTATTGTAGAAAGCCATCAAAAATGTTTGGCGTCCACCAAAAAGCTGCAATATACATTTTACTACGCTCACGGCACGGTGTAGCTCCATAAGTACAATGATTAAAAATCGATATAAAATCATACATAGAACACTAAAAGTCATATGGAGCTTTTCTCTCATCAATAATAAACTAAGATTGCGGTCGATAAGGTCACATGCTTGTTAACTATGGGAATCTCACTCTGAACGAACATCTGACGTTTTCAAGGGTTCTAACCTAAAGTGAAATGTTGGCTTTTGTCGAACCCTTTGTTATATGTTCCGCAGTGGATCAAAACGGGTGTCCTCTAATTTATTTCAACACTAATTACATCTTCGAAAAGTTTATGTATCTTCTTTGAAGTGAAGTAAATTGTCGCGTTCCACTCCACTAATAACGCTCTCTGTCTGGCTGCGTTCAACGAGTTTGAAAGACTCAATAGATCCAGCTCTTGCGTCTAGAGACACGGCATTATACAGTATCGGATAAAAAGTATCGTATTCGTAACAGTATCGAAACAAATCGACTACATAATTTTGTCCTACAAAATTTTCCGACCTTAAAGACAAAATTATTCAACATTTGTTATTGTAATTTAATAACATGGTTTTAATTAAAATTCTAGTAAATATGTTTTTGCGCAACTTACGATAGCGTGACATGAGGTATGTCTGTCGATGGTCGTTTGTTACTGAACAATAAATTTCTTCAATTTTTACATTGAAATATTAGGCCTGAGGCTAAATAGGGTCAAAAAGTACTAAAGAAGTAACGAATAAAAGATCGTGTACAAAAGGACAACATTCGATCCCTTTTTACATATACTTCCATCTGACTGTTATTCCTTAGTCATGTCCTTGATAAAGTCACAAGTGCTTTTATCACATGAAAGTCGATAAACAACACGAACTAGAGATGCACATTACGATTCAATTTTTATGAAGATGAAGATTTAAGATTCAAGTGTATGTAAAAGCAGTTTGGCAACATCTAAGTACAAAATAACACAAATATCGATTCAAGAGCATGTTAGTATGATCCGAATCGATTCAGAGGCATATGATCCTTAAGGCTCAAAATATTTGCTCGAGAATGCTAGCGCATTCCGCGGAAGATTTTTGCTCGTATCTACTTTCTACTTTACACAAATGACCACATAAAGTTCATCATGCTGTGTGCAATATCGTTACAAAAATTTGTTCCTATTCCGTTCCGCCGCAATATAAATTGAGCCTTACGTTCCAAAAATCAACTCGAAGCAAAAAACATCGTGCATCCTGAACACGAACTACATGAAATAAATGATGTATAGATATGGGAAATTATTTACCATATCATTATAACTCTATTATTTTTAACCGACTTAAAAAAAAGAGGAGGTTCTCAATTCGACTATGTTTTTTTTGTATGTATGTTACGCGATAACTCGGGTATTTGTGAACCGATTTTCATCATTCTTTTTTTGTTGGAAAGAGGGCACCTCCATAGTGGTTCCATTTAATTTTGAAGAAACTCATCCACCTCTAAGGGTGGCTGTTAACGCTTAAAGATTCATTTTTATTAATAGCGCCTAAATTTTATTATAAGCAGCAATTATTTCAATGGTTGATTTTGCTATTCTCCAATTCAATGCGTTTTTCTCTCTCAATGTACTTTGAGTAGTGAGAACCGATTTTTGTTATCTCCTATGTCAAGTCCCATAGTAGCGAACTAGGGGATGAATCCGGGTTTGCGAACTTTCCGGTAACCGGTTTCAATAAAACTTGGTAATTATATGTAATTTCACGTACTTTTGAGGTCGGTTGTTTAAGCATAAAAAGTTATCGACTGATTTCGTTCATCGAATATTTAAACTTCTGGTGAAAAATTGTAATTTTAAATTACAATTACAATTTTCAAGCATCAAACTTCTTACACCAAATATAGAAAGCAGTCTGCAATTGCGGACTTAAGCTTTCATTAATTATGAAAAAAGAATTCCAGAACAGCTTCGTTCCAAATTCTACTAACTACGTTGCCAAACTTACTTTTGAATTTTTACTGTTCGTCCTAGTTTAAGCCCGCAGTGTACAAAAATCGATGTGCGGAGTCAAATCTACGTTAGGAGCAGGTTGTTTTTAGTCAGCGCAGTTGACTAACTCGCTTGAAAAAATATGGTTATATAAAAATTAGGTCGTATAAAATAGGATCAGGATGTGTACAGAAAAGCAAAGCAGTATTTTTAGTAGATAGAGATCTACTACGAAAATGTTTATAGCTTCTAGTATATTTGAGTTAAGGCGATATTCCATGGGAAAATGTAATAACGAATGAATAAATGAAATAAAATTGAATTGAATTGAAAAAACCGACAATAAACTTCGCAATTAATGGAGAGACCATTAATAGAGTACATTCAGTAGCAGTAGAGCTCTTTGAGAAAGAGTTCGTCCAGGGGAAGCCACATTACCTATTTCTGCCGCCAAGTAGTAATGTGAGCATTACTGCGTTCCGGCTTAGAAGAATAAAGGTGCTGGTGAATTTACAGGCACATGGTACTACTACTACTTGTCAACTTATGTCTCAGGGTGACGGCGCGGTGGTGGTGCCCATAAGCTCTTTGCGATTTAAATCTCGGAATGGCACTGCAGCTGTTATGGATAGGCGTGTCACTTACCACCAGGCTCACGACTTGTTCGTCCCTTCGTATTATAAAAAAATTGCATTAAATTCTATTAATGCACACTGGGACAAATACATAATAATACAAAAAAGAGAGGTAATTCTACCAAACATTTGTGAACATTTAGGTAGCAATATACCAGTTGCTATCGGTGGAGGAAAACATCGTAATGAAAGCTGCATGCAGAAAAAGGTTCACAACCTCTGGAAACGAGTAAGACGTCAACCCCGATGGGCCAGTGTGGCAGATTATTGCCTATACCTTGTCCTTAGAGGAGACCCGTGTCCAGCACTAACGGGGCAATAACGGTGATGAGAAATTGACATTAGATACAGTCGGTAGTAGGCAGGTGCATAAATAAAGTACCGGTTTAATATAATTAAGTTTGTCCGGTCACCAAGTTTCATATGAATTCATAACTACGTTGAAGGAGCTAATTGTTGTACATTGTTGTCAATAGTAAAGTGCAGTAAACATTATGGAATGTATAATTTTACGACACAACTCGGCATTTGTTTTTTGGAATTTGAAATTTAAAAAAAATGAAATCAAATACCTTTACGGTCGGCACTTATGGGATCTCTGGCCAGCACAACTACCTCTATCAAACTCGCGTCAAAGCTCAATGCATAACAAAGCAGTTTCGAATAGAGGATATTTAAGAAAACATTTTTATTTTCGTTTTATTAAAACTTTTTAATCAGCTACCCCTTGCAATACTAGTTATAAATCTAAAAAAATATAGATGCGACTCACATTTAATTAGTAGGGATCGAAAGACGTAACTTTTATAGGCGTTTCAGTACATGCAAAATTAAACACAAACGCGTGTAAATATAATATAATTTACAGTGTTTTTTTCTTCGTTTACCGGTATCGAAACCTTTCACCGGTGCGTTATAAATTCTACTTACAAATGCATTTTGTGTTGAATGTAGCATACGTTGAAACGGCTTATAACGGTAACCTCTTTCGTTCACTGGCGTAAATGAAGCCATATTTCCCGACGTCGTCGGCAATGCGGAGGACTCCAGTCACGCGACAGACGATCGTAAGCACTTAATTAAATGAAGATGCTGACCTTCGGGCTGTTAGACATTACTTAGCGCGTTGCTGACTATGTCTGATTCGTTTCAGGGGTCACAAGTATCAAGTATGAAGCTTCATTCGCATCACGCGTCTTTTCATTTGGTCAAGTATTGCTTATTTGGCAGTAATTGTTTCGGACAGATGTCGGACGGCGATCGAGAGTAGACCCCCAGTTCCGAGATCCGAGAAATGACGGTCCGAAACGCCACAGGGATCATTTTATTTCTAGGTTAACAAGCTCTATTCGTATTCGAATCGGACTTAGTGCACAAACGACACCCGAAGTGGATCCACAAGCGACGCCCGAAGTGTGTCCAAGTTTTCTAGATTTGTATAGTCTCGGATGAAAGAATACGCACGAATCGGATGCAGACGTTAAGCGCGTTCTGCATCTGATTCGTGATTTGTGGCTCTGAGATGTATTTTTTTTCTTAATGATTGGCTTGTGAGACTACTTAGCTCTGAGATGTAGTCGAAGTACAAAAATGTAAAATATATAGATAATAGATTTTAAAACTTTTTTCCACGTTCGTTTATTAGCAGGTTCTATTCTATTCTGCCTAATAATTATAAAGGAAAAATACCCTTTTGGGTTGAACAATTTACAAAACTTTTTAGAATCATCTAGTGTCATAAAATATTTTCAATTGAAAAAATACGAGGAAATGAGAAAGGTTACGGTGCATAGAAAATTAAGCAAAAGAAATATCTTAGAATATTCTTTATATTGGGAACATAAACTATGTTTTGTTTTCGATATTAGTGGCTAATATGTCAAATATTGACTTTTGTTTTTGCGCAGGCAAACTATTCTTCGAACGGTTTTTTCAGATATCCCCAGAATCTCAGCAGTTTCGTTGGCACAAAAACCGATATTCATTTAGTGGCCAGGTTTGAAATGTATGCTAGTAGGCATTTATTATCATACCTTCTCGGTTAAAGACATTGAAGGCGTGATCTTGTTCTCTCTCCTGCCTCCATTGTGGTGGAGATGCAACTGACTCGTTATCCGTCCATATCGATTAAAAACTGACTTTTCATTTTTTAATTCATTGTAATTAACGCTATTTAATAATGAACCAATTCATGATTTTAATTTTCAAAAAAAATTATTTAGTTTAATGAAGTACTAGTGTTTTAGCAATAAATTATTCACATTCCTGATTAAAAGTATTTGTGTTTATATAACAAATAAAAATAAAAAATCGAATAAACAAAAAGGACAACCAGAGGTTGTTCATTCCCGAAACATTGCCAATGGAGAAAAAACCTTTCCACAGGAAATAGTTCTTTGAGATTATCTTATTAAATATGGTGTTTTATATAATTCGAATCCCGTCGGATCGAAGATTTTTTTCTAAGTGTTCGATTTTTGTATTAATAATTATAAAACAAACTGGTGGAGTAATTTCAAAAAAATAATTGAATATCATAGTGTTCAAACATCGTAACATTCAATAAAAAACTTAAAAAAATTACGTTCTATTGTCGTCGGCGTCCGTCATCCTAAGTTGTCGTCCACATAAGTTGACAAGTCTCATTGTTTAAACTAAAAAGCCAATAGTATTGAGTACGTTTAAATAATAACTGTTCTTATCAGACTCTTTCTTTGTAGATATTCTCTAGTAGCGATTTCTCGAAGCTATTGCCTCTGTGTTCACGTGATGATGAAGTCTATGTTCGTGAGCTTTGGCGTATTTTTTAAAACTTTATCTATGGGCTCTAGAGCCAAATCGCGATGCAGCTCTATCGATCGATTATTTATTTCGTAATATAGGTACCAAGGAGCACTCACAACGAGGAGCGTTCGAAGAAAAACCGCTAATTCGCATTTTGTCTTTTTTTTACGGTAGTTTTTGTTCATTTCTACGAATAACTGAAGAGCAACCAATAAATCCGCTTTAAAATTAGGTTTCAAATCCATAAATCTGAACACAATGCGACAAACCCATTGATTGAGACGAGACGAAATTGGAATCGAAATTTATCGGATTGCTCGTTTTTGTTCCGAAGCTCCTTAATTGTGCTCATATTAAATGTATGTTGGTTTTAGCGGCAAAGCCCTAGAACCCCATCGTAAATATAGTTATCATAGCTTCTAATATTTAAATCTAATCTTTAGAACACAAAAGAAGACCTCGGGAAGAATCTAACGCTCGAAATGTGGTGCTATTGTAGAATGATCCTCATCAGTTGGACGGACAGAGTCACGAATGTCGAGGTCGTTAAAAGTATGGCGAAGAACTGCGATGAAGGTGGAGCTGGTACGAACTGTCAAGCAGCGGATAATTAGATTTGGGTCATGTACGGACAACGGCACACCAGACTACACAAAAATTTCGTTCGAAAATTGCCTCTAGTGCAACGGAACAAGATACGTCAATGTGTAGCTTGATGTGCTGGCGTGTGTACATGTCGCAGTACACAGATATCATCTATTACTCACCATAATGATGGGCAAAGTGGTTCGAAAGCGGAAGGTTTGGAAAAAGGAAAATGTCAAGGATTGGACCGTGGAACAATTGTTCAGGCTGGTTCTGGACAAAGAAAGATTTAGAAAATTTTCTACCGACCTTCAGTAAGGGAGAGGCACTTGAAGAAAAAGAAGAATTATAGTTCAGAATAGGAAGGTTTTCATTATGTTCATATCACCTCAGACAGCCATACGGTTGGGTAATTTTCGGAAAAATTGCAAATACTTAGTGGAAATTTTTCTGGAAAAATTCCCGAAAAATTGGAAAAATATAATTTGGAATGCTCTTATTATGTTCTACGTTTAGAAATGTTTTTTGAAGTTTTATTTAGCGTGAATTAAATAAACTTGTTGTATCTTGTATAGCTAAAAAAGCCTTCTAGAGAAAAACGAGATTTAAAATTATTTCACAACATAGAAAAAACCTCCAACAACCACACCAGCAGGTGTAGCATGAGCCCAAAGACAAAAATTATCTCTTCTTCGGGCTCATGCTAAGCCTGCTGTACCACTTGTTGTTGGCTTCATCGTTTTCGTTCAGTAACTTGAACTTTTGACAGGTGTCAACGTCAGATGTGGAAAATTAAAGGAAAAATATTTCTTGTGAAATATATGATTTGAAAAAAAAAACCTTGAAATTTTTCCATGATCCAACACTAGTCAGCCGTGACCATAGAACTTCCAAAGAGCCCGAAATGTCGGTTTCTTTGGAAAAAAACAAACATAATATGCTATTTAGAATCGAAAAAAGAAATAGTTATATTTGTAATGTATTGCAATCACGATAACCTAAGAACCGTTATTATTAGTAAGCTATTTAATCGCCTAATTTCGAAGTAACCAATGCGAGTGCGCGATGCAGGCATTGCGATTAAAGTTCAGTCCAAAAATAGACGGTAGTAGGTATCTCAGAATCTCACTGCATCAACGGGCGTTTAAAAACAAAACATCCAATGCTAAAGTTCAGTCGTTCCTCTGTGGAATAATTAAACAACAAAAAAATTATATACAAATAGATACTGACGCTATTAGTATATCGCATTTTATCACTTTTATACGTTATTTATGAAACCAGGTTCCGTAGATAAAATATCAATTGCCATTATAAAACATGGCTTGTTGATTAATGAATCTTTTATTAAAATATAAACCTTATCAAAAAAATTAAGAAGAAATTCGCACAAAGGAGTAGGTTCGAAGAACAAGATAAAATCACTCTTAGGAAGAGTCATACCCATAAGTGGGACGTGTATTGGTTTGCTATAAATAACAATGATATACTTAGAGTGGTTAATACCTCTCCCGGGAATCCCAGAATGACTACAAACAAAGAACAAGAAATTAAAAGAATTTTTTTTTATACAACTACAAAACATTGTTTTAATTACACTATTCTAGAAAAGTAATTGCTTGTTACACTTAAAATATATATAATACAATAATTCCGGGATAACAAAGGGAGATAGTGCAATCTGTGTATTATTACATCATTGAAGTTTAAGCTTTATATTGGTAGATATTATAGACCGACTACGGGCAAATCTTACAATAATTTACTCAGTAATGCAGCAGTAATGCAATATCTATGTTTAGATATCAGCTATCACAGAGTTCCTCATGTAGTTCCCAAACTCCAATCCAAACCAAGCATATGATTATTTTTTCTAACCACTGACACAAAAAGAGAGGAACTATAAGTTTGAAGCTTTTGTCCATCATAGCTCGAAACTGTTGGAGTCAAAGTCAAAGAAACATTTATTCCATGGATAAAATAAATTTACACTTGAAAACGATATTATTTAAGCTAGCAGTAGCGTTCACTGTGCTGACTTCCCTGAGCAGAACGAGCAAGAAACTCCAGGGATTGCTCTTTTCAATTAAACTTAAATGCTATGGAATTATACCTCTAGAGTCATCATCTTTCCTACATCTTCATCTAACACGTAGTGTTCAATTTTGTAATAAGTAAAATATTTTTAATGTAGGTTTCCAACTTAGGAAATAATAATACCTACATCGTCGCCTTACTTTCTCAAAGTCGTATCTTAAGCTAAAGTAACCAAAATGCAAAAAATGAATTTTTAAATATATACACAAATTTGCAATCTGATTTCTTCATATTCACACACTATGGCTTTTACCGATTCTTAAAGTAATGCATCCAAATCACAGACATACAGACATATCTAGATAGACGCCGCAGGTGTGCGTACTTTGCGTGCCTAAAGTAAGTGAAATTCACTTCTTGCCGCTGCTACAATTCAAAACACGCTCGAGACCGTTATAGTAGTTAAACACCAGTCGGAAACGTTAAAAATGCATAATTGTGCCAGTATAAACTGCAAAAGCACCATACATAACTGTAGGTAAAGGGGGTAAACAGTTTCCTTCCACGGGCAAGTGATTTTGTAATCAGAAGATGCACAATTTATTTTATAAACAATTGTTTTGGTTTCGTATGAATTTCGAGACAACAAATATGCAACCGAGTGTATGCCTCATGTTTGTAATACATTGCGGCTTTTACTTGGTGCGATATAAATATGATCCTTTGTTAATACGCCATGAATATCGAACGAACGCACTTTTGTTTAATGCATTCGGTTTCGTGGTACGGCCGCTTGAACATTGGTCAAATTTAACATTTAGTGATGTATACGTGAGGCAACACTGTCTCGATTCTGATCGATTTTGAAAACAAAGGGACGAAAATTATTATGACCTTACCAATATTATAAAAAAAAATCTGTAACTCTTTTGTTATAACGTTTCGTTTTTTTTTTTCAGTTTTGTAGTATCTATTATCAGTAGTAGTAATTTCGATAATTTTTGCAGCACGTTGCCTCGAATGTCTGAATATAGTGAGCAAATAATTACATATAAATGCCGGATATGTAGTACGAGTAATACACAAAAGAAAGAATTAACAGTGCGCTGTCTTTACAAAAACCTGGAGTTGGTCATACGTATGAGTTCGTTGCTTTCGAGGACGGAAGTGGTCTAGTTTATCCCACTTAAGATGCTATCCAAATATGCAGAGTAGCAGAGTTAGAAATCCGAGAAATAATAAACAAATCACAAAAATTTCACACGAGGCCATCATTAAGTAAACCTCTTCTGATTAATAAGATTTTACCATATTTTGTCAGCAGTAACATTTTCAATTAGAAATGAGGAGATCCGTAGAAGAACGAAAGTCACCGACATAGCTCGAAGGATTAGCAAGATGAAATGGCAGTGGGCAGGGCACATAGCTCGTAGAACTGACTGCCGTTGAGGCAGAAAGGTTCTTGAATGGAGACCACGAACCGGAAGGCGTTCAGTGGGATGGCTCCTTACTAGATGGACAGATGACCTGGTAAGGGCGGCAGGTAACCGATGGATGCACGTCGCGTCCGATCGGCTGGTCTGGAAATCTTTGGGGAGGCCTATGTTCAGCAGTGGACATCTTCCGGCTGATATGACGATGAAGATGATGATGAACATTTTCATTTGTCTTGCCATTCATCAATTTGATCAATTACCAACAGTCGCAAGTTCATATATTGACGTGCGTTTTCATTATTTTATCGATAAGATCTTCTATTACAAAAAGATATTATATAATAAGCTCATTTTATTGGAAGGACAATCAATTTATTATTTGAAGTCGATTAAAAATTAAAATCTTAATTTTTTTTAAGTAATCAAAATATTTTAAAACAAGTAAAATAAAGGAGTTAACTATCTTATTATAGTATTTTTTTACTATATTAATATTACGACTACTTCTAATCAAGAAATACTTGAACACAAATTATTCTATTTAGAATCGATTAATTGAATGGAATACGCGTGTTTATGCGTATTCCGTTCAATCAATCGATTTAGACGAGCGGAAGGAGGTTTTCATCATAAATAGTTCTTGTGACGTCATAGTGAGTACAAAATATATATAAAAAATGTGGCACGCTTGGTTTTCATACAAATTGCTGTACTTGTGGCGTCTATCTAAATACATATATGTGTGTGATCCAAATTAACACCCTTGATAAGAACTTTAAAATAAATATTTTTTCCATCTCCTGAATAATCAAATCACTCTTTATAAGATACGTATTTGTGGAGTGGAAGTAAGCTTCAGAATTTTATTGTAAAAACGTATAGAGAACCCCATAAACGAATCGTTTACTGACTGATCTCAAATCCGAGTTTTTTTTTAATTCAAGGCTGGTTTAATTGGGATGGTTCTTTGCTATGTTTGATAAACATCTTCTCAGCTGTTTAAAGATCGTCAAATTGCACCATTGTAGAATTTATATCGGTGTCATCTGTACCATTTCAAAACTTCAGTCAATTGGACTAAAAAAATTTTGTAAACATTATCAAACGTAATCCTTTGTGCTATATTTACGTTTCATTCAGCCATGCAGCCACACAGAATTAACATTTATCACGCTAGCAACACTGTATATAGTTATACACAAGGTATTAAGGAGTTACCAAGGCAACTATACTATTTTAAAGAAAAAAAAAGGGTTCTGGAACAGGTATCCCAAGGACGCCTCCGCCAAATTACATAAGTCTGTCGCTATGAACACATATTCACCTTACAAACTACCTATATCTTTTAGGATTGCGGAAACGAATTTCATATGCAAGTACCTATTTTATCATATTTTATTTTAACTTATTAGAAGGGATAACAATGACATATTTCCTTGCACGTCTGCCAACACCATTCTTTGTTCTAAAATTAAATATATATCTTTTAAAATCGTGGAAACGAATTTCATATGTAAGTACCTATTTAATCATATTTTATTTTAACTTATTAGAAGGGATAACAATGACATATTT
>NW_020653337.1:10433008-10445636 GCF_003589595.1 Hyposmocoma kahamanoa
AAGCGCGCGTGTGATTGGAAATAAAAAAATATTATTATTAAAGATTATGTTCTGCCTGTCACTAATACCGTTGATCCCGTAAGCGTTTCGCACTTGCAATGACACGGTGATAATTCAAATGTACATTACCTGTGGTCGTAACCCGTTGCCAAATATGAGCCGTACTTGGTGTTTCGTATCGCTGGCCGACGGTGGCGTCGCAAGAATGTATCTGCACATCTCACCGATATAATGTGCTACCTATAAACATAGATTTTTGCATATTATGTTCAGCGGATTTATTGTCAGTAATTTAATAATTAAAAAGGACTTTACAGTAAAACTATTTTCTTAACATGTCTCGACTGTCGTCGGATTTCTATCAGTTACCCTTTGCACTGGTGCAGACCGGATGCACTTACTCTACTTGGAAATATATGGAGTGGCAACTTTTCCTTATTTAATTTATATTTTTATTAACTGGCTTGGTACATTGGAGTGAATGTTATTATGTAAAGGGAAATAGTTTTACAGCTCTATATCGTTCAAAAAAACCTTTTGTTTGAAATCAAAACAACACTTTAGTGAGAGGGTACCTTAATAGTGGTCCCATTTAAATGTGAAGAAAATATTCCACCTAGGGATGGCAATCTAGGGGATGAATGACTTTTGAGGTCGGTTTCTCTTATATACATATCGAAGGTTAAGTCCGCCTCGTTATATTTCGTCCCTTTACGATTGCGAACAATTTCAAAATGACATACCGTAGCCTTATACTTGATGCAATCTGGAAAGAACTGCGATGCGGAGAACTTGGACTTTATAATGACTGAGCAGCCAAACAATAAAGCTTGGCCGACGCTGATGACGCCCCCCGCAGTGTGGTATAGTGGTAGGGGACAGTATATTACATCCCTTTTGTTCATACGCCAGACGTGAACTCCCGCTGTCATAAATGTGACCCTGGGGACGAGATAGAGAATAATATTATGTTCACATCTATTAGGGTACATTCTCCTTGCATCATAACGTGAAGCTAAATATTAGAATAGTATCATGTGCATTCATTAATTATCAATAATTATAATCAGTGACAGCTGGGATTTACCGGTTTTTGGGCTAATAATATTCCGGTTTTAGAGACCTTTGAAGTGTATGGTGGAAGTGTGAGTAGGTGGATCAGATTATTTTGGTTACAATGATAAATCGTGTTTTCTAGGTCGCGCGGATTCAAGTTAATGTAGTGGTTAGATAGCTTTAGTAATGGAGAGCAGACGTACGATGAACTCAGCTGAGTGTATAATTGAGGCAAGGTCATCATGTTAAATACACAAATCTAAATTTTTTCACAACCTATTAGCTCGTGTATGGAACGAAAGTTCCATAAAGCCACGGAGCGATTCATGTATGCTTGACTTCAAACTTACAGACCGAGTTTGAAATTACGAAATCCGAAGACGAACTAAGATCCAGGACTTAGGAGATCGGATAACGAACTTAAGATGGAGCTGGACAGGCCATATTTCGAGGCGTGACGGAGACAGACGACGTAAATCTAAAACCGAAAGGTGTCCAAGAAATGGTTATAGAAACGTGAAACGTAAAAAAAAGCATAGTAGTAGCAGTAGAGCTCCTCGCCAACGAGCTCGTCCAGAGAAGTACTGCCACCTTACCAAGCCAAGCAGTAATGTGAGCATTACTGCGTTCCGGTTTTGAGAATTGTCAACTTTTGCCTCAGGGTGACAAACGCAGTGGCAGTGACCCTCAAATCTTTACGTTTTAAAGCTCTGAGTGACACTACAACTGCTATGAAAAGGCGTGTCGCTAAACACCAGGACCACGACTTATTCGTCCGTCACTTGGTATCATAAAAAAATTGCATCCCAACCGTTGTTGCTAACAGGTATTGGGATAAAATCAATTATTTCGATGTTATCAATATTACACTATTACAATTTAAAATTTAACGTCAAGGGATAATAATATATGTTTGTCACTAACATAAACAATAACAATGAATATAAAACATAATAATATTATATGTAATAAAGTGAACGAGCGCTACTATATTATACTTTTGTTTTAATGACGTTTTAAAATACATTGAAACGTTATAGTTTTGGAATTTGAATTAATGTTCGCCCATAATTAGTTAATGTTTATTAAATGTTTTGAATTGGCTTTTTTGTAAGAACGTCGTAAGTGTTAACGATTTGAATACAATAACGGGTGTGTAATGGAAGATATAACAACAAATAATCTATGTTGACTTGGTATAGTAACATTTGATATAATTTCTGATCACTCACTGTATATAAACAACAAAAGGTATAACAACAAAAGGCATAATTTCGATGTGTATAATGAACCTTCAGTATAACAAACATTAGATATAACGATTAAGTGACATAATTAACAAATGGTATAAGTACTACCAGTATAATGTAATAAATAACATAACACAATATTTCGTTTTACGAATAGTTGAAGCGCCCTATATTATCTTGATAAGATTTTTTATTCCATTAAATGTACAATCGCCAAAATATAATTGTTTTTGTATAAATTTAAGTAGGTACTTTTTGTGTTATAAAATATATTTACTAAAACTTTAAGCAGAATGTTTAATTGCATGTAACTAGCAAATGCAAACAAATTCGATTCTGACAGCTTTGTCATATACTAACCTAACTTAAACCCACAGGAGGAGGTCGAACCAACTAGGAAATGTATACAAATTCGGTTCATTCACCATTGCACCTAAACACCACTGGAATTATATTCATTTTTTTTTTCACACATACACATTCAACATTATACTCAGTGATATTATAAAAAAAATATCTGAAGTGTTTATATAAAATGAACATTATGCCATCGGTATATTAGATTGAAAGTTGTTATATGAATCGTCTATTATACCCAGTGACCTTTATATCATGCAAGAAAATGTCAAATGTCTGTTTACCATAAATTAATTATATCTGTTGAGCGTTATATCGACTAAAAATATGTCGTTTGTTGTTATATATTACGAATCGTACCCTACAATCACCTAGTACGAATTCCATAAAGTCACTTGTCACTTGTCAAAATTGTTATGTTTTAGTCTAATCATACATACTGTTATGTATAATTAATGCTGTGCATTAAAATCACACCAATTTTTGGTTTCAAGCCAAAGAATTCCCTGTACTACGTGTACCAGAGCAACTTTACTCTCTATTGGCCAAAATAATAAAATAACATAAACAAAATGTACAGTAGTACATTTTGTTCGTAAAATACACACGGTTAATAACAATTTATTCATCCTCATATAACGCAAACTTCCTGGTCAAAGTACAAAGGCATAGATACAATAGCTATAATTATGTATATTGAGCTGTGTCAGTATCTTTAAAAATATATTGTTCCATTAACTTTATAAACTTTAGAAGAAGCGAAAGTGGGTCCGCGGTTTTATCAACCGTAAATATGTGTATTATTTATCATCCAATTTCTTTTTTTTATTGTTTAACCCCTGACGCGTAAACATAGTCATGAGTTTGAAACCTTTTGTATTTGTTTGTGTTAATCAGGATGGCTTGTAGTTGTTTGGTGGACATATGTGGGTTTGCTAATTTTAAATCACCTCAGTTGAGTGTCGATAGTGTCAATGGCAGGATTTTGCACGTTTGGTATTCTGCTAATAATTTAAAGAGTCGTGGCTAACCCTCGAGCTGTTACCGTTACGCGAAACCGGATTCACCCCCTAGTTTGCCACCCTTAGAGGTGGAATGCTTTCTTCAGATTTAAATGGGACCGTTACTAACGTACCTTCTTTTCAACAAAAAAAAAAAGAATCATCAAAATCGGTTCACAAATGAGTTATAACGAGTGAGTTATATAAAATACATTTAATTTGAAGACTAAATTGCTGATTAAACGAAGTGAAAATTAAGATATGCACATTTCCAAAGTAGTTTATTAAGGCAACATCGCTCGTCAGAGATTGAACGGATGAATGAACGCCATCACCGTCATTCCACTCTATTGAGACTCAACTGCCATTGCATTTTATCTAGAAATGGGTAATATATCTTTTTCTGAATATCGTATCGAAACTATATATCAATATTCGAAATCGGATTTCGAAACTATATATTTTCTGAAACTATATACCTATTCATGGAAACAGCCCGCGTGCGCGCTGCGTTGATAAATTGCCGTTACTGATATTGGATATAGTTTTACAAGAGCAATGTTATTGCAATTGGCCCCAATGTTAGTATACAGTTTCGAAGACGCACAAAAAAGGGTTTCGCGTTGATAACCACTCAGTGAATATGGGACACAAAGCAATATTGGTACATAGTTTGGAAAATATATGATTTCGTGTTAGTATCCACTCGGTAATCGCTCGGCTTGATTCGGCATCGCTATAAAATACGCGATGCGGAGCAATATCGATATAGTTTCTAAGATACACGATATCGGATATTCGATATTGCCACAATATACGAGTATAGTTTCAATAACTTTTGTAACGCCCATTCCTAATTTTATTTTATTGCAATATAATATCAGTGGAGTCTCAATGGAACTACAAATAATCAGTAATTTCAAAACAAATATCAGATTTATGGCACGGGTGTAACCCACCCACGGGTCTCTTTAAAGAAAAAAATAATTATCACATTATACAACTCTCAGGGTTGTATTCTAGAACTATACTCAATGCTCAAGTCAGGATTTGAGTATGGTTTAAAGCACTCGAAATCATACTCAAATCCTTGCCATTAGGGTCGTATTTCCAGTGCTTCAAATCATACTCAAGTCTGCTCAAATCCTGACTTGAGTATTGAGTAGAGTTCTGGAATACGACACTCAGTAGTAATTAAAATAATGAACTTGATAGGCATGATAGCATTATGAACAGTTATATGGTATAGAAACAAAATTATACAGATCTAATGACTTAAGACATTTTGAAGTCGGCAACCGCAAATTATGTGAAATGACAAGTGAAAGTACCTACCTTGCATTAGAAATAACCGCTGCTTTTGGTAGCCCCGTAGTACCAGACGTGTAGATATACAATAACTTTCCAGAGAAACCTTCTGCATCGGCTAATTGCCATGGCCCTGGTGGGGTGTATTCTAGTAAACTCGTGAAGTCAGTAAAAGGAGATTCATCTTGCTTTGTCACTATTTTCGAATTTAGTTGACGATGTGAGAATTTGTATAGCTTCAGCCTAGGGCTTAACTCAGATTGTATAGCTTTGATAGCTGTAATAAAATTGTGGATTGTAAATTAGTGATGCGCAAATGAAGCGTAACGTTATTGTGCTATTAAACAAACCGCTAGGTATTATCGACGTCGAACGCAAGATACAAAATGTAGCTATATTGTAATATTTGGACTATTAAAGGACTGTTTAAACTAGTAAAAATTCCACGCTGAACGGGTTTTGGGAAATGAAATAGTGCTTTATTTCTCAATCACAAAACAGGCTAAGAGTAGTAGCCTCAAGGTTAATACAAAACAAAGATTGATCAAACTGTTTTGTGAGAGACTGATATCCGAGATAGGTTTAATATGGTTTAATATTGTGGGTCACTTAGATTAATGCTAAACTTAGGTCTTTTCAATGCGAGAGGGAATACCTAGGCATAATTTAGGTGTGCATGACCGATCGTCGATATGATGATGTGTCACTTTCCATCAGGTGAAATGGAGGACAAATGCGCATTTATTATAAATTATCTAATAAAAAAAAACAAATCTATTTACAACTAGGCATTGACCTATAACAACTAGGTGTTTTTTTCTTAGTCTTAACTACCCGTTTTACCTGCTTTTTACCGCCCTCCGAAAATATTGGTGACACTCACCCAGATTTTACTTATAGTTAGATAATTAAATATAATTGAAACACAAAAAGCAGATGATGCTAAACAAACTTGAAGAATTCTTAACAACTTGCATTATATTTAATCCCTGGTGAAAATAAATAATCTCACCTGGTTCAAACTCTTCAGAAAATATCAAAACATCGCAAGAAGCAATGGTAATAGAATGCAATAGCGCACTTCCTCTTTGATTGGTGTTTATAAGTGGAGTGATGGCTCCCAGGCGAGCGTTACCCAACCACAACGCAGGAAACTGAGGGCAGTTGGAGACCAGCATACCAACTACCTGGCCCTTTCGTATTTCCAGGGCTCTCAACACCGATGTCACACGAAGGCTGTAATCTTCCACCTAAAATAAAAATTGATAGACATTTTAGAGTAACACTAACACGCATCTGTTGCCTTATTCTGTATCTTAATGATTATGGTGTTGATTTTCTGTTCTTTATCATATTATAAAAAGGAGGTCAAACCAAATGTCAGGTAGTAAAAATGGGTTTACAAATGAACAAAAATATTTTGAACCTGTTTTTGATAAGTTATCTGTTTTCATTACTACAATTATCATCTGAAATATAGTCGCATATTTCTGCTGTGTATGTATAAAGAAAACACACCTTAAGGGAACAAAAAACACACTTTAAGGGAACAAAAACATTTTAAAAATCTTGTCATCACTTGGTTATAATAGTATCCTTGTGTAATGTTTGTAAATGCAAATTGATGCCAATTGTACCTAATCCCAGTACATTAAGTCATGCCTACATTTACATTGAATGACCCAAACAAATCATTTTAACAGTTTTTAAATTTGAACAAAATTTCACACACCTTATATGAGCATGATAGCTATCACGTAGTTTAAAAGTAGACAACAATATTTGATTAACTTTCATTTAGAAATGGGATTATTTTTTCAATCTAAATTAAGTGTGTATGTTTTTTCAAACAAACCAATTTTTTGAGTTCCTCACATGTCCCGTGGCAACAGCAAACAGCTAAGGATTTCATCAAGCTATATACATAATCATCACCCAAGACCTAGATTTCCTCTCCTATTGAGTGGCTGGCACACTAGTTTTCATGGTGTTGCCATCTCTGTCCCAAGTTCGAACCCCAGCTGGATCAATGTAGAAACTAACTTTTCTATATTGTCTTGGGTCTGGGTGTTTGTGGTACTGTTATTGTTTCCTATGTATGTTTTAGTTACAAGTGTTTTAGTTACTTACTTTGGGATCAGACAGAGCAACATATGTGATGTTGCCTAATATTAAATATTAACATGCCTCTAAAACTGAACTTCGACACACGCGACTCCGGCAACATATTACATCGACATGATTTTACTCAGACATTACATTACTCCGACAATAGGTTACTTCGACAAGATTTTACTCAGACAGCTACATCGACCAAACAGATGAGGTGTTTATTAAAAAATATCTTTGTACTCTGATAAGAAAAATCATCATTACAAACCCACCTAGGAAATGGTTTCTTATTATATATCGATCAATATAACAAAATAATACAAAATCATATAATCGAAAAATTCTTTTATTAGTTATATAAAGTGTAACAAAAAACTATTATATTAAAATATAAATTTTTACTACCCTATTTCATGTATGTACAAAAACTTAATTACAGTAAACAGAAAAAACATAAATTATTATTTTCAGAACGGAAGAAAATTTGAAACTGCTTTTCAAAGCACAATTTTGGATAATGGATTGGACTTTTGAAATAGTATATTTTATTTTATTTTAATAATCTTTTTTGTTTCACTTTATTTTACAGAGTGTTTTTTTAATGGGACAATTGGGGAAATCTACAAGCATAGAAAATACAAGAAAACCGTCTGGTTTTCGTCAGAACCATAAAGTTTTTATCGAGTTCTTAGGTTTTCGCGATTGTTATACATAGGAATGAAACTATTTTTCCGGATTTAAATCGCGTATATTTGTTTTTTCAAACAAACCGACGTTTCGGGCCCTTTACAGGTCCCATGGTCACGGTCACAGTCAACCGTGACGGCGCGATAGTATGGTGGCCACGAACCAAGCTGACGACCGCAACCGACAAACTGGAAAAATTCCAAAGACTAGCTTGCATGGCAACGACCGGCTGCATGAGGACAACTCCGACTGCGGCCCTCGAAGCGATGCTGGACTTGCGACCCCTCCCAATGTTCATTAGACAGGAAGCGGCGTCAACAGCAGTGCGTCTTAACAGAGCCGGCCTTTGGAAGCACATGAGGACCCCACATACAGAAATCCTTTATAAGACAGTCAATGAGGAACCGCTACTGGAGGCGGCTGTGGATAGGATCCCAAAACAATACATCTTCGACAAAAAATACAAGATACAATTGTTTGAAGATCCAAATGAAGGACTGAACCCCAAAGAGGTCCGCGTCTTCACCGATGGATCTAAAACAAATTCAGGAACAGGTACTGGGGTATTCTCAGAAGACCTCAATATCAGGATATCAACACCGCTTGGTGACCACAACACAGTATTCCAGGCTGAATGCATGGGCATCAAGTTGGCGGCAGAAGCAATCATAGCGAGAAGAGTAAAGAACCACTCCATTCGAATACTCTCTGATAGTATGTCAGTACTTCAAGCACTGAACAGCTATGACATAAACTCAGGGCTCATTTATGAATGCCATCAAGCACTCATGGAGGTATGTATACAAAACCACTTAACTCTACAGTGGATTAAAGGACACAGCGGCTCACGGGGCAATGACGCAGCAGATGAACTAGCCAGAAAAGGGTCGGAGACGGACGCAGTAGGACCAGAACCCATAGTGTCCCTCCCCTACCAATGGTCCAGAACAACTATACACAAAGGTACAAAAACTTCACATAATAATACATGGACCACCCTTACGGTTTGTAGACGAGAGAAGCACTCCCAACGCTCAATGCCAGTCTATCACGAATATTAATTAAACTCAACAGGCAAGGGCTTCGCACTCTAACTGCCGCCCTAACAGGTCATGGTCCATACAATAAACACCTTTTCAATTTAGGTATCACAGACAGCCCTCTATGCAGAGCGTGCATGGAGGGGGAGGAAACGGCTGCGCACATCCTACTACAGTGCTCCGGCGTGGCCAACTACAGGGCAAAGTACCTTGGAGTGCCAAGGTCGCTCCCCGAAGTCTTCAGCAAACCGAGGAGGCTGCTGAGATTCCTGGAGGAGCTTGGGTGGCACGAGTAGGACCCTGCACCCACCACACGCAAAATAGGCGCCTTGTCGTCGAGTTGCGGACACCAGCCCGTTACACCAAGTACCAAGTACCAAGTACATAAAGTTTTTTTTTATGAAATCAGTTTCGGTCATCAGTCAATCAAAAATCAATTTCAATCAATTCAGTTCAAAATTTTGTTTAGTGCTGATCGACTCAAGAGTTATGAAGGGATCATTTCATTGTATGGGACGAAAAAAACAGGGCAGCAGAAATTGATCAAATTCCATAAAATATTTTTCATACAAAATAAATAAAATTGACAATTTTAGTTGTAGTGACAATTAACGCTTGAAAAAAAAATTTACTATGCCAAAATTGTTTTCCCGAAAAAAGACGACTTTATGGTTCCTAAGATAGTTTAATTGTATGTTCTATGTTTTTGGATTTCCTCATGCAGTCCTGTTTTAAAACTCTGTATTTAAAAAAAATAAATTTACGATTACATAATGTTGTCCTTTTTTTGTCATAGTGATCGATATATGGAATCATTTCCTAAGTGGGTTTGTAATGATGATTTCTCTTGTCAGAGTATAAAGATTTTTTTTAATAAACACCTCATCTGTGTTGTCGATGTAGTGTAGTGTCTGAGTAAAATAATGTCGATGTAACATGTTGTCGGAGTAGCGTAGTGTCTGAGTAAAATAATGTTGAAGTAACATATTGTCGGAGTAACATAATGTCAGTAAAATCATGTTGATATAACATGTTGTCGGAGTCGCGTGTGTCAAAGTTCAGTTTTAGAGTCTATTAACATACATCATTTTTATCAATGCTAATTTTGTAAAATCAATATGAATTAAAGCCACAAAAAACTTTCATTTCCAATACGTAGAAATAGCAAAATCTAAAAACTTGGTAGCCTTTATTTATCAAAAATAGTTTAGATACACCTGCATAACCTAAAGGTAACTGACCTCTTTGAATGTCCAGACTTCATCCTGATAGAAAAAACAAGGCTTATCAGGGTGTTTCTCAACTGTGTAATGGAATATATCAGGCATAGTCCAGTTCTTCTTGGTATACCTCCGTGTCAACAATAATATTTTTATGTAGCATATAAGGGCACTGAAAATTAACTTTCATCTCAAAACCTGATTTACTAAGTCTAATAAAATAATACAATTTAATGATAATGAGTTTGAAATCTATGTTCTGTGGTTTCAAAGCAACATAAGTACATAAATGAAACTACAAGTTTTATAAAATGAGAAAATTAAATTACTTCATTGTTTTGTACAAAGTTAAAGAGTAAAGAATGAGGTTTCAAAAATAAGTACACATGTGTAAAAATTATGTGTAAATTTATTTTAAGGCAAATGTAACACGTAAGATGACACGCAAAACTTACTGTAAGTCCCTGGGAATAGTTTTGAAAGCTATAACGCACCACGACCAATGGAACACAAGAGCATAAACGACACTTAAAATTATAAAAAGTGTTACGGTGAAAAGAAAGCCGAAACAAAGATAGCTCGCAGCTATCACCGCAATCACAGCGGCTCCTAAACCCAACATAACGACTACTTTACGCCACGATACGCGGCGAACTGAGGCCCGACAATCCACTGCACTGTCTAAATCGCTCCTCAGTGTTTCAAAACAAGTCTTCCGCTCCTCCTGTTGATACCGCGAGAAGTCATAAAGTCATAGTAACTAGTATTCTTGTGACGTTTAAATATACGAAAAGTACAACTCAACAAAACCAACAATTTTTACGAAAGTCGTTTGACCAGTTTTTAAGAGGTTGACTTGAGAGCGTTTAATATTCTTGATCGCTTATTGCGTATTAATATGTCTACCATATCTATTAAAAAAAATTCTAGTCAAAACAAAACCCTTAAACAAAACATTTATTATAAATAACTTTGAAATTAGTTCGGTAATAAATACACAATGGAGTAGAACAAGGTAAAACGGCAATCCAAAACACATTATCTTGAAAAACTACTAAGATTTTTGAACATACTCCTTTGACAAACGTCTGTAATAGGTTGACAGATTTATTTCATTAGTCGGATACACGCCACTGCATTCTGCAGCGTTATTACTTAATAAGAATTTGTTGATTCGAGCTGACATGACATTTAAGAATAAATCACACTTTCTAGGATTTATGCGCAAGCAAACAAGGTTAAAAAATAGAGCAACCTTTATTCCAAAATATAAATATGCATCACTTTCATATTAATATCGAGTCAAAATACAATACAAAAACTGACCTTAATAAAACTAAAGCTTGCAAAAATTAAAAATAAGGACAAAATGTTGAATGAAAAGTTATAACCTAAGTTTTTCTACATCATCGAAACAATCATTGCATTGCAAAATTGTTCATATGTCTTTCCAATTTGTATAAAACACCGTTTTTCTCTTTTCTTTTCCTTAATGATATAAAAATCGTGTCTTGATATTTCATTGTTATTATTCTATAGAAGGGCTAGCACGACAGGGTGCGACTAGCGCGAGAGCGACGTAAAGCGCGAGATACTACAATTCTCGCATAAAGATCTCGCGCTCCGTCGTGCTAGGTCTACGACTCACAATTACCACAGCATTGCAATTGGCAGCTTGTTTATAACAAATAATAGAATTAATAAAAAAATTACATCACATTCTTATAGCGCCAGATATTATTTTTTCGTATTCCTTAATCTCTAATGGTACGTATTTATCTAATTTGGCATCTAAATAAAATAATTTATCTTTGACTACAGCTGGATTGTAACCCTCTTTTTGTAAGTCCACTTTCCTCATTTTGAAAGTACCTGAAATCAAAAACAAAACTTGAATGCGGAGAAACCCATAATTTAGGATAATTTTTAAAATCTTCGCTCAGAAATATGCTCTTGATACTACTAGACAAGATTTCTTAAGATTAAATTTATTTCATATTCATATTTATATTAAGTATAAACTTATTTTAGAAGTTTAAGTATAGTATGAAATGGTAAATTATGATTGCATAGTACATATTATGTTTGTGTTGTATTATATGTTTGTGTATACGTCACAGGTGAACACAGATCCAACTAATTTAGTAATTATAAAGTCTGTGTCTCAACACTGCTCGTTTGTAATATTTATTTATTATTATGTAATAAAATAATAAATAAATCGTTTGTTACATAAAAATAACACTTGGCTATAAATTCAGAGCCCGCCAAACTACAGAGCAGTTTATTGGCGGTAACACACTCATGTTTAGCATAGCAACATACCTACCTATCGCACCTTATCATTATTATACGTAATAATATCATACATATATATTTCATACAGCAGGTACACATTTAACGATATACTGAGATTTGTCAGAACAATTTCTATTTAATTTTCTTTTTAATTGTTAGTGTAGATAAATTATTTTCGCCAACATTCAGATCATTGTGTAGGTATAACAGGTATTTAGTAGTTTCTAATAAAAGTAATTGTTTCGGAACGATGTTGGGCTGAGAACAAGAGAAGACCTCCAAAAGAATCTATTATAGGA
>NW_020653337.1:10445736-10453576 GCF_003589595.1 Hyposmocoma kahamanoa
TATATATATATATATATATATATATATATATATATATATATATATATGTGTGTGTGTGTGTGTGTGTGTGTGTGTGTGTGTGTGTGTGTGTGTGTGTGTGTGTGTGTGTGTGTGTGTGTGTGTGTGTGTGTGTGTGTGTGTGTATATATATATACGTCTAATACGTGGTACTGCACGTTATTGAACATGTCAGCCCAATTAGAAAAACAGTACCTCAAGAAAACCCTTAATAAAATCCAGACAAATAAATCAAAATACTACCTAACCAAACATGTATACAAAATTTACGACTGTTTTGTCGGAGCCAACTACATATACGACAAAACAGACTGAAAGCACCCAACATTAACTGTACGGAAACCTACCTGTGCAAATAACCGCGCGCTGATAGGCTCCGTACGAACACACTCCATATGCAAATGATGTACATCCTCAGGAATCCCACACACTTTGCAATTCGGTGAGTTCACCCTCCGCATCAAATACAAAAATTTGTTTATTGGAACGTGTCCGGATCGAAGCCTATGCGCGCTGACAATTTGACCCCTGCTTAACTTAACATGGTCAAACCAAGGGACACGAGGATGTTCACTCTGCATGGTTTTGTACCAGATTCCTTTTTCCTGGGACTTCACATCGAAAAAATCCTTCTAACCGCCGCAAAGGCTAACCGGTCCGCTTCCTCACCCTTGATAAATAAAGCGTAAAAAAAAAAAGGTTGTGTACGTTACTTACCAGTCATGTCTAAACTGGTCATTACCCTGAAGAAAATCGGCCTTGCGTATTTAGGCAGGTCTTTCGCGATTGCTTTGTTCAATTTGTCCAGATCTAGAGAGCCGTCTGTGTCTATGATGCCACACATACCCGCACGACCTTCTACGTTCGGGATCTAAGTTTGAAAAAATAAATGTTAGATATTTTTAAGAAATCAAGGAGAAGTTTAAACCGCATCTTAAATTTCCATTCCATTACTATGGTACATACACTACTTACATTTTGGTTGATATAGGTACAAAGAATATATTGATTACTACGAATAGTAGATGTTATCATTTACCTATATATTACGACGCTCAGATCGTCAATTAAACTATTTTAAGTTCCTATTTCTAAAATACCTTCACTATTATAAAAAGAAATACCTATAAAACTATACCTCCACACCATAAACAACGGCGTCTCTCTGATCAGCGCATTTGGATATCGCTGACTCAACTTCGGTGGTACTGACATTTTCTCCTCTCCAGCGGAAGGTGTCACCAGTTCTGTCTTTAAAGTACAGGTAACCTAGGTCATCAGATATTATAATATCACCTGAAAATGATGGAAATATTTAATAATTTAATGTTTTGGGTTTTATAAGGCATTTCGGTTGGGTTATATCCGGAGTGTCATGTTATTTGTTAGTTCAGGACATAATTGTTTTGATTATTTTTTTTTAAGTCCGTTGTTACGATGAGAAATATTTATCCAAACTACCTGGATGTAATAAACTTTAGCATTTCATGAATGACGTTGAAATTGCGTAGCTTATATTTATCATTATGCAATGGACAAGTATGAAAGATAACATAATCAATTTCTTTAATTTACCTGAAATGAAAGCAGAATCTCCATGACTTAAGACGTTTCTGACTATTTTTTTCTCAGAAGCCTCTTTGTCAACATAACCGAGGAAGGCCCTTGATGGGTTATTGGGCTGTATCTTTCCGATGAACACTCCTGGCTCGTTTGGTTTTGCCAGCTAAAAGCAATCAATATTTAATAAAAGTTCATAAGAATATTGAATAATGCATGACTAATACATAGGCTTCCATGGCTGAGTACTTTTCATAGAAATGAAAACAAATCCAAAAATTGTGCATCAGTGACTCGCGGTCATGTTAGAAATTTGCCGAAGTTGCCCTTTAGTTGCTACGGTGTGAACGTGGTGTGAACGTGGTGTGAACACTCACTAATATAGTATACTATTGTGCCTACACTATAGGGCTGAGATTTATAAAACCAGTTTTGATTTCGTCTAAGCAAAAATGGCGAGCTGTGCCACTTTTTCATATTTACCAAACAAACTAAACTATAATGTAAACTCTAAGTTTAGATATCATCATGTGGACGATCTGCGATAAGCTGAGGACCGGGCAAAATGGCTCCATTTTGGGAGAGGTCTATGTTCAAGTGGACTGCGATAGACTGATGATGATACATCTCATATCGGCTTTCATTAGAAGTATGTTGCTACAATAATTGATTTCAAAGAAATTGGTGCTTACGTAATAAAATAAGTGTTAACGAAATGAAATTATAATAATGTTCTATTGTTTGAATGTTTATCAAATACGGTGTAAACTTTCCTGAGAAATATTGCCATTGTTATGTATACTTGTGAGCTACTGACGAAGTCAACTGATAAAAATTTAATACGTACCTACTACATCTACCTAAATCAATATGTATCTTAAAGAAGCGGTTTACGAAATATAAATGAGTGAAAGTTTAGAAATCGGTTCATCATATATTTCAAGAAAATCAAAACGAATTCACAAACAATTGTTTCTTCGATGTTAGAGATAGAGATGTATTTATTTCTAAGCTGACGTACCTCACATAGTCCGTGTTTATTTCTAACAGGTTCGCCAGTTACAGGATCTACTTTTATTATGGCAATGGGATATATCGCTGGTATAATTCTCGATATGAATCCTATGGATCCAGTCTTATTGTCCACATTCACTGTAATAAAAAAATGACGATTTTAAACACATGTAAGGGAGATGCCACACGGACGTTGCGTCGTCGCAACTGCTTTGTACTATCAAAACTACATGCCACACAAAACGTTGAAACAGCGCGCGTCGACGGAACAGCTGGTGTGGCACTCAGTCCGTTGAAATAATAGTACAACGCGATTGCAGTTGAAGACGCAATGCTGACGTAACCCCAGAGCGGCATCGCTCTAAATAAATATTTGTGGCGGTTAAACAGAGACTTTCAACAAATTTTTCAAAAAAAAAGTTACTCAGAGACACTTCAACAAATATTACACTTTAGTATTCCTTTGAAAAAGATTAAAATAAAAAATAAAAATAAGAAATCGTGGTTAACACCGGGTATTAAAGTATCATGTAAGCAAACAGAATACCCTATTATAAAAAAATATTACAAAAGATATGAAAAATTACTAAAAACCACTGTATTACAATCTAAAAAATTAAGTTATATACGGAAAATTGAAGATTCCGATAATAAAACTAAAGCTATGTGGTACATAGTAAGAGAAAAAACGAATAAAATTCTAAAGCCACCTAGAAAAAATATAAAATTAAAAGTCCTTAAAAATTTATTAGTAGATCCTATCTGTGTGTCGAACACATTCAATAACTACTTTGTATCAGTAGGAAGTATAAAAGATCTTAATACATGTAGCCAAAATTCTGCGTTAATCGGACGACCAGTAGTCATTCCGGTCCAGAATTCTGTGTTCATCTGGCCTGTAGAACCAATAGAAGTATACAAAATTATTCGTAATCTTAAGAACAAAATAAGCTTTGGTTTAGATGAAATGCCGCCAACACTAATAAAAAATTGTGCAAATGAACTGGTAAATCCACTTGTATTTTTAATTAATCAATCATTTTCCGAAGGCACGGTTCCAGCTTACTAAAAATATCTATTGTCAAGCCGAAATATAAACAGGGTGACCCTACGGATTTAAATAACTATCGACCTATAGCACTTCTTCCAACCTTTGCGAAAATATTTGAAACAGCAATGTCACAAAGGCTCTATTCTTTCTGTGAAAAATACAACATATTAGATGAGAGCCAGCATGGGTTTAGAAAAAATAGATCAACGACATTAGCTGTTTATAAATACATCCAGAGAATACTAGACATTGTAAATGATAAACAATATGCAATCGGTGTCCTCCTAGACATGAGTAAGGCATATGACAGGGTATCTCATAAAATATTGCTGCAAAAGCTTTATGGCATTGGTATAAGAGGGACGGCATATAAGTGGTTCAAATCATACCTTACAAATTGCTTTCAGTATGTGGAGGTAGAACACCACGACCTCACCTTTGGTGTCATATCTAGCGTGCGCTCGCAAAGGGTGGAAGTGACCCAATCTATGCCATAAGGAAGTGTGATCGGGTGTATATTATTCCTGCTATATATTAATGATTTACCCAAGGTCTTGAACATTTTATCACAAACACCTCAACTCACAAACATTTTATTTGCAGACGACTTGTCGGTGGTTTTTCCATGTTCAATAGAATCAGATGTAAGCGAACGCATAAATAATATTCTTAACGATATAAATAGCTGGCTTACGGATCACAACCTAGTTATAAATTACACAAAAACCAAAATAAAACAATTTAGACCACACCAGAAGACTCCGTTACATATAAATTTTCAAATCAACAATATTCCGATAGAAACAGTAAATAAGTTTAATTTGCTAGGGATAAATATCGACACAAATCTAAATTGGAAACAACACGTACAAAATATATCAAGCAAACTCAGTAGATTTACATATGCATTATTACAATTAAAGAAAACCACCGACACAAGTACAGCAAAAACAACCTACTATGCTTATGCTCATGCTTGGATGAGCTATGGTATCATCTTGTGGGGAAATAGCACAGATGCCTTGAAGTTATTCATTTTACAGAAAAAATGTATTAGAATACTAGTGAATATCGACCCGAAGGAAAGTTGTAAACCGTACTTCATAAAATTAAAAATTCTGACAATACCGTCTTTATACATTTTAGAAATGTGTAAATTTGTTAAAAAAAATTATCAATATTTTACTGAAGTAAAGGACACGTACACCCGACCATTGAACCTCAGGTATAAAAATAGATTGGCACTACCTAGGTCGAAATTACAAATGTATAATCAAGGACCCTATGTAATGGCCATTAAAGTTTACAACAAAATTCCAAAGGAGATTTCATCACAAACTAAATATAATTTATTCATCAAGCAACTCAAGGCTCATTTAATAGAAAAATGTTACTATAGCTTGAAACAATATTTTGAAGAATGATTGTAAAAATTTAATCCCATTTGCACCTACTGAGAGGAAGAAATTTGTGAAATGTCAGCTATATATTTTCAATTTACTTGCTGTTAATTTGATTTATAATCTAGTCTTTAAAAGTAACTTTAGATAATGTTTTTTTTTTTAATTTAGAAAAGAAAAGATATTGTTTAAGTACATATGGTTAAATTGCGGCGCCCTAACAGGGTCATGTTGATACTACTTTAGCTTTAAGATCATTTGTAACACATGAAAGCAATAAATACTTTGGCTTTGACTTTGACTTTGAATTATATCATAATTTTGTAATAGATTGTTCAATAACAAAAACCATTCTTACCGATGTTTGCATTTCCTTCCGTTGCGCCATAGAATTCAACTACCCTCTTGATGTTGAAACGTTTGACGAAATCTGTCCAAATCTGGAAGTGAATGTCTCGTCAATTCTATTATTGTTTAGGTAAAGTAATGTAGGGTATGGATTTGAGTTCATTCAAAATTAATTACAATACATAAAAAACACACAAGGACTTTTTTAAATATATACTTAATTAAATTAAGTTATGATGCTACCAGTGTGTGTACATGTGCGAGCTTGCGTGCGTTCGTTCGTGCGTGTGTTCTCGTTTAGTCTTAATCATATATTTAATTATCGAACAAAAAGCCTCGAATGTACGTACAATAGGTCTCATTCCGTTGCCGTATACAGTTCGTACTGTATGTTGCTTATCAGTTGGTGACGGTGGGGTCGCCAAGATATATCGACACATCTCTCCAATATAATGGCCGACCTGAATAAAACAAAATAGCATTTTAAATAGAATATAGCATAACAATTAATGAGATAATGTTCTAAAACTAAAAAAAAATATTACTCAGACTGAGTTTAAAACTTACCGTGGCTTTGTACTTGATGCAATCAGGAAAATAAGCAGAAGCAGAAAACTTTGTCCTTATGACGACAGTACAGCCGAAAATGAAGGCTTGTCCAACGGTAACGCAGCCCCCAGCGGAATGGTACAACGGCATGGGGCAGTATATAATGTCACTGGTATTGAGGAAACCGAGATATTGAACTCCGGATGCCATGAAGCACATTCTGTAACAAAACAGAAAGATACGTTAAGTACTAAATGATTGGTATAAGTATAAATTTTGCTCTGACTTGTTTACATAAAAATTTTCAAGACTTGTAGGCAATGTGTGAGTGCGTGCGTGCGTGCGTGCATGCGTGCGTGCGTGCGTATATCGGTACTAGTCTCTTTTGAAGAGTGTCTAGTAACGTATAAATTGGACAAATAGCATCTGGATATCACTTTTTTCTTTACGGTACTGAACAATATATATATTGTAGACGCTTATACAAGATTTACAATCTTTGATACGTATGTACATCGTATTAAAGATTTGCGCGTAAGGAAAAAATACAAGAACAATTACCTAGAAGGAGATATCACAGCAGCTTTCGGCAATCCAGTAGTTCCAGAAGTATAAATGTAGGTCAGCTTGCCATTAAATCCTTCACTATCTGATAGGAACCATTTGCCAGGTGGGGTAGTTTCTAGCATAGAAGCGAAATCATCCGGAGTGTTAACGACTTGCACGTGGTTGGGCAACGTGTTTAGTGGACGGCGAGTATATTTGAATAGTTTAATAGCAGGGTTGAATTCTTTCTTCACTTCTTGTATTGCTGAAATAAATATTTTATTGTCATTTGTATGTTCCTCGGGTATAAGTAAAGTTATGAATCACTTCTAAGAAAGACGTATGTTCTTGGTTAAATCTCGTTAAGTCAAATCCGGATTATTTATCATGTTTAACACCAAAGTTGATATAATTAAGTACTGCTCTTATCACATAACTAGATAAGAAGGCCATGTAAGAAGGAGCTATAATTATTGTTATATTATATAAGTCAAATTACAATTACCCACCATTCTCATATTCGCTTCCGTAAATGAGAGCATCGCACTTGGCAATGTTAATGGAATGTAACAAAGCGTTGCCAGTTTGATTGGTGTTGATCAGCGGCGATATACCACCAATGCGAGCAGTCCCCAACCAAGTAGCAGGCATTTCAGGAATGTTACTCATGAGAACACCAACTGTGTCTCCTCGCTTTATACCTTGAGCTTTGAGCACGGCAGATACGCGTAAACTGAAATCTTCTACCTGAAATTTCAAGAAATAACCGTGAGATCGAAAAAATATTTGCGATATAAAATCATTATGCCACCTATAGTGACATTGTTTAACATTTAGAAGATGCAGTCCATAACATCCTGCAATGCAGGATAGAGATATAAATTCATTACCACAATAATTTTTCAATTCTTCAATTAAAGAAGAAGCCAAGGAAATGATCTAATAAATTGTACTTACTGCTATTTTGATGAGAGGTAACATTCAAAAAATATTAATAAGGAATTAACGTTTTAGTTGGTATAAATACCTATACAGTTGAAATTGGAAAAGATTTTTTTGTATCACAATTAAGTTACCTAGGAAAGCAGTCATTTTTAGAATGTAGGTATTGTAAAAATGCACACGATAAACTTTATTATGCAAAATATAATGACAATGTAGAGCATTTTGTAGTTGCTTTCCATAACTTCAAGAACGCAAGATAAACACATATCCGTTTCCACGCTAATTTTCATATATTTTAATTAAAGAAGTACCAAACAAATGGTGTGACGTAATAAATACATTTACTGATGTATTTATGTAGATGTATATATATAATAGGGGTTAAAGTATGAAATTGCCGATTTGTACT
>NW_020653337.1:10453976-10471815 GCF_003589595.1 Hyposmocoma kahamanoa
ACCTATTGCAATAAAACGGCAATTTCATACTTTAACCCCTAATAAATAACATTGTAAAGTTAAAATAGTAGGTAAGGAATTTTTAGGAGTTATAGGTAACTAATTTTAATTGCAAATGGTGACTTTATGGTACTACCGGAAAATAATTCAGTACAAAACATGAGTTAAGAAATCATCATAAAATTGTAACTATGAAATAAAAGCGTCTTATACGCACATTTATTTAGAAATATATAACGATACTTAAAAATAACAACTGTTTGAACAACCTAAATTTAATAAGACCGAAACTTATTCACAATATTCATAAAATAATACATACATTGTATGTATATTGTACATGTTCTAAATGTATAATATACGTATAAAATCTCTGACCATTATGTGGTTTTTAGTAACGAATGTACCTGCTGAAAAGTCCATGTTTCATCTTCGAAGAGGAAGCAACTTTTATGAGGATGTTTCTTCACCACCTGGTGAAAGATATCAGGCATTGACCAATTGTTCTTTGTGAAATTCCTTGTTAATTTTAATATTTTTATATAGCACCATATTGCCCTGAAAGTGTGAATTTACACTGGTTTAATTTCCTTGATGATGACATAAGTAGGAATTGTTTTATTTTACCATTTTAAATAACCCGTTATCGAGATTTACATTCAAATTATGATATATCGATTGTTCATCGCAAATACAATTATTTAAGAAACAAAATAAATAATTTAGTGTGTACTTAGAACGATACGATACATATTTTGAACCAAAAAAGAGAAGTCGAATCAATTTAATTTGGTACACATGATAAGTGTAATAAGTAATGACATAATAATTAAAACGTTATTATAAAAATAAAACCGATCTCAAAAGTTTATGGGATTACATCTACATAGGGCGCACTATAAGTTTCCGGAACTGGCCACTTACATAAAGAATATTTAAAAAGTAATTACAAAATTTGAAAATGGAACTCTTTGGCTGTAGAATACAGTTTGTTTCATCTGACTGTCATTTGTTTTTACATTGTGCGGCGTCTTTTTAGAAATTGGTTGTCCACGTCAGCATGGATTTAACTCGTGAAAATTTTCGTAGTATGATTTTCTACGACTTTAAGTGTAATGTAACGGCTCAGCGGAGCTTAGCTCGGCTTTAAACTGCTTTTGGCGATGAAGCACCATGCAACGACTACCCATTTATAGCTGGTTTGCAGAATTCAAACGCGGTCGTGTGAATCTCAGTCGCGAATTTCGTGATGATCGCTCGTCCACCGCTGTGAACAACAAAAACATCGATGCTGTGCGCCGTATGATCAAAACAGTCAGGCATGTGACATACCATGAGATTCGGGCATCTTTAGGCATAGGCATGAGTCAAATATAGTGAATACTACATGGTTACCAGATTCAACGAAGGGGCGTCAAATTTGGTGTGGGACACCGCAACAGGTGACGAAACATGGATTTATAGTTACGAGCCCAAAACAAAGCAGCAATCGAACGCATGGGTCTTTCGAGATGAACTGAAACCAACCAAAGTGGCGCGCGTCCAAAGTGCCTCTAAGCGGATGATTGCTTCTTTTTGTCATAAAACTGGACACGAGGCTTTTATTTTGGAGAATCGTTGTACTGTGAATAGTGATTGGTACACGACCATTTGTTTGCCGGAAGTTATTGACAAACTCCGTAAAAATAATCGTAAACGCCGTATCATCTTGCACCACGATAATGCCAGTTCTCATACGGCCAGACAGACAAATGAATTTTTTAAGGTGAACAACGTTGATCTTATGAGCTATCCCGCGTACAGTCCCGACCTGGTACCTTGTGACTTTTATTTATTTCCAGAAATTAAGAACCAGTTACGCGGTCAGCGATTTTTATCACCTGAAGAGGCTGTCGAAGAGTATGAAAAATATGTTTCAGAGATTGTCACGGAGAAGTGGAATAAATGTTTTCAAAATTGGTTCATTCGTATGAAAAAGTGCATTAACGCTAACGGAGAATATTTTGAGAAACAATAAATTCATTTCTGACCATTTAGTATTTAGTATATTTAGTATAGTATTTTTTCTTATTCATTCCGGAAAGTTATAGTGCGCCTCACTTATGTATTTGCCAAGTTTTATTGAAATCGGTTAAGTAACAGGAATTTGGTGAAATCTAATTTGCCACTCTCAGAGGTGGAATATTTCCTTGAAATTTAAATGGAAACACCAGTGAAATATCCGCTTTCCAACAAAAAAATAATTATCGAAATTGGTTCACAAATGTCCAAATGTCAGAGTAATTGCGTAACACACACAAAAAAATACAGCCGAACTGAGAACCTTTTCTTTTTTTAAGTCAGTTAAAAAATAGTAAGTACTATAAAAATTACTTACGACATGTCTCGAGAGAAGGTCCTAATAGCAATATAAATCCATTTCCTATGCATGACTATGTTGTACACAAACACCAGAATACCGACGACAATCATACTGGTCTTCCAATGTAGGATCTCTAATGCGACTGCGCACGAAGCTGCAAGCACTCCAATCGCGAGAATCATCGCTGTTAGTCTTTCCCGACTCTTTGGATCGTTTGCAAGTAACAATACTTTGCCTTTTTTCGCTCTTTTACTTAATTCATGTGTAAGAAAGTACGTACTAAATGTTATACTTAGTACATACGTAATGTTTGCCGGCTACAACTTGAAAATAAATCCGTTAGGCTATTTTATCAACCAATCCGTTTTTATAGATAAAGGATATCTAATCTTTAGGTTTGGAAATCGATTATCTATCACATGTTGCTTGACATAATATAGCCGCATAGGCGTTATCTTAGGACGATTAACCTCGAAAACATTCACGAGAACTTCAAAAATTTACTTCTTCATTAGTAAAAAAATAATCAATGAAAGTTGCGAGTCTGTTGGCATAAAAGTCACAGATTGCACAAGTCTCCTATGTTTGAAAGATCAGACGAGTGCATATTTTCTTTTTGTTACAATGTATCTCAGACTACAGAAACAAACTTAGTACACGTTATGAGGTTTCGACTGCTGAATGTGTCTGTTCTCAGAGCAGTAATTGTGCGAAGTATATAACTTATTTATAAGATCATTGTTGTTAAATACTTTAGTAATTTCTATGACTGCATAACTGATATAATATACTAATATTATTCTAATCTACCATTCTTTCGGATCTAAATCACGTATATTTGTATTATTAGTCAGGCGTGACCATGAGACGTGTAAAGGTAGGCCCACGGATCAAAAACGTTGGTTTGTTTAAAAAAAATACACTAGATTTAGATCCGAAATATAGTTTCATTTCCCATTTACAACAACAATAATTAACGAAAAATATATTTTTAGGGAGACTTACGTGAGGCGCACTATAACTTTCCGGAATGAATAAGAAAAAAATACTATAAATGGTCAGAAATGAATTTTTAGCGTTAGCCTTAATGCACTTTTTTACTCTCGAGACATGTCGCAAGTATTTTTATAGTACTTACTATTTTTTAACTGACTTAAAAAAAAAAAAGAAAAGGTTCTCAGTTCGGCTGTATTTTTTTTTTGTGTGTGTTACGCAATTACTTCGATATTTGGACATTTGTGAACCAATTTCGATAATTATTTTTTTGTTGGAAAGCGGATATTTCACTGGTGTTTCCATTTAAGTTTCAAGGAAATATTCCACCTCTGAGGATGGCAAATTAGATTTCACCAAATTCTAGTTACTTAACCGATTTCAATAAAACTAAGCAAGTACATATGTGAGGCGCCCTATAGTTTCCGGAATGAATAAGAAAGAAATACTATAAATGGTCAGAAATGAATTTATTGTTTCCCAAAATATTCTCCGTTAGCGTTAATGCACTTTTTCATACGAATGAACCAATTTTGAAAACATTTATGCCACTCCTCCGTGACAATCTCTGAAACATATTTTTCATACTCTTCGACAGCCTCTTCAGGTGATAAAAATCGTTGACTGCGTAACTGGTTCTTAATTTTTGGAAATAAATAAAAGTCACAAGGTGCCAGGTCGGGACTGTACGCGGGATGGCTCATAAGGTCAACGTTGTTCACCTTCAAAAATTCATTTGTCTGTCTGGCCGTGTGAGAACTGGCATTATCGTGGTACAAGATGATACGGCGTTTATGGTTATTTTTACGGAGTTTGTCAATAACTTCCGGCAAACAAATGGTCGTGTACCAATCATTATTCACAGTACAACGATTCTCCAAAGCAACAGTAGCCACGTGTCCAGTTTTATTAAAAACAGAAACAATCATCCGCTTAGAAGCACTTTGCAGGCGCGCCACTTTGATTGGTTTCGGCTCATCTCAAAAGACCCATACGCTCGATTACTGCTTTGTTTTGGGATCGTAACTATAAATCCATGTTCCGTCACCTGTTACTATGTCCCACACCAAATTTGACGCCCCTTCGTTGAATCTGGTAAGCATGGCATTGCACCAAGTGACGAGATTCATTTTTTGAGCCTCAGTCAAATTGTGTGGGATCCACGGAGAGCACAGCTTTTTCACACCCAAATGTTTGTGTAGTATTGATTGTGCCTATGCCTAAGATGCCCCAATCTCATGGTATGTCACATGTCTGTCTGTTTTGATCATACGGCGCACAGCATCGATGTTTTGTTATTCACAGCAGTGAACGGGCGACCATCACGAAATTCGTTTTTGTTGTTCACAGCAGTGGAAGGGCGACCATCACGAAATTCGTCACTAAGATTCACACCACCACATTTGAATTCTGCAAACCAGCTATAAATAGTCGTCTTGCATGGTGCTTCATCGCCAGAAGCAGATTCAAATCGAAGCTCCACTGAGCTGTTGAATTACACTTCAAGTCGTAGAAAATCATACTACGAAAATTTTCACGAGGTAAATCCATGGTGATGTAGACAATCAATTTCAAAAATGACGCCACAACGTAAAAACAAGTGATAGTCAGATGAAACAAACTGTATTCTACAGCCAAAGAGTTCCATTTTCAAATGTTGTAATTGTTGTAATATGTAATAAGACGTGCTCTAATGCAGTAGACACAGTACAGAAGTAATATATAAATACAAAAAAACTATTCGTTCGTTTACAGATACTGTGTTTTATTAATATAGATTTCAGTTAACGATGCGTCTCAGGGTTCAGGCAGCAATAATTTATTACAGATTATAATTATCTGTGTTCAAACATATCTATACACATATATGATGATGTATCTATCATACAGCTTGAATTTTGAGTGATTGAGTTGAGTGAGTGATGAGTGGTTTGACAACATTAGACAAGATTCAGGCACACAAATCAGCGTGTTATAGGAGCCAAGTTTAATGTAGCGAAAATTTGGAATGAACTACCTCCGCTTTTAAGGCGTAAAATTACTGTAGATACCTTTAAAAATAAGTATAAATCAGCATTAATCAAGAAGCAGCTTGCTGCAGAAAATCTGAAACACGGATTTCTTCAATTAGACCCTACTACTATAATATACAATATACTCCACGCAATTTCATATATACTCCACGCAATTTTATATATACTTTGCACAATTACTGCTCTGAGAACAGATATATTCAGGAGTCTGAGATACATTATACGAAATATCATGCGATTCATCAATGTAGAGTTGGAAGATAGCTTTTATTATTCTTTAAACAAAAATATATGGCATTGTAGTAAATCAAATTCTTTCCCTGGAGCAGAAACCTCCTAGACGTCTCCATGGAGGAGACTCGTATCCGGAAATGTTAATAAAAAACAGTACCAGCTATAGCTATGGTGCACACCGGCGCAGGTTCAGGGGGCGCCAAGCGCCGCCCTCGAAGATTCCGAAAAACCCGCGTCTCTCACAGCTGAAGCAAAATAAACGGGCTATTAAGAATAAAAATACATTTATCGCATAACTATAAATATAGGTAATGACCAGGGATAGGAATAGGTAGTTTTTTTTACCTAAACTTCGAGGAACATGGACGGAAAATGGAGACTGCCTTACGATGGCCTTACGCCAAAATTTAATGTGTATGGGAAAAAAATAAAATGTGTATTTTTGTATAAGACAATACCTACCTTTAGTGCCACATCGTTACAAAGTCTTAGTATGCACACTAAACGCGCTCCCAAACCTGCCTTATCACTACTTAATTTGCATATTTTCTGACGCGTATAAGTAGTGAATCTACTGCGATCTCAACTAATTAGAACTCGGAATCAGAACCAACAGATTTAAAGAAAGTTACTATAAAATTTCCGTAGCTTTTACGTTTGGATCTTCTCTGCCTGGGGCATAAGTTGAAACAAGTTTAACAAGATCATTTTGATTGTAGCCCTTAATGTCTAAAAATAAACACATTGTTTTGCCCTCAACACTAAAAAAGGCACTGCTAACGTTTTTATTAAAATTGAGATATAACATATTCGGGATCAGGAAAAAAGGGTAATCAACCTATTTTTTTTTCTATCTCAATATATTTTTTTAACTGTTGGATATACAATAAGTTCAAAATGCAAAACTCAAAAAGTCATATGTGACTTGTATTATGTTAAAAACACTAAAATCAAAAGATTTTAGTAGCAGTAGAGTTGCTTGTGAAAGAGTTCGTCCAGGGAAGTACTGCCACCTTACCTTTTTCTGCCGCCAAGCAGTAATATGAGCATTACTGCGTTCCGGTTTTGAAGAGTAAGGGTGCTGGTGAAATTAAAGGCACATGGGACTTTTCAATTTATGTCTCAGGCGCAGAGGCAGTGCACCTCAGATCTTTGCAATTGAAACCTCTGAGTGGCACTGCAATAGATGGACTTTGTGCCCTTTATAGTTGACGTCAAGTGTTAAAAGTCACATTGAAGTTATGTCCTTTATATACAATAATAATATTGTTTATAATTTGTTTTAAAGAAAGAAAGAAAAATTAAGATTTTTTTTTAAATAAAAAGGCTAATTAAATTACAATGAGTGTTTCTATATAAAATGTCTCATGTGTATTTAATTTTAACAAAAATAAACTACTTAATACCAAAAATATATTATTTTAATTATTTCTTTCTTCTAACAGTGTTTGCCCTCAAATGCCTTTTCAAAGAAATAAGGTTAAAAATTAAACACCGTATATTTCAATGTGGTATATTCACTATACACAGTCAGTTTGATAGTAAAATGAAGCTTAAAGTACATAATATAAAACTTCCTTTAAGTCATTAATATACTTATATTTACTTCATATTAACTTACACAAATAAGAAATAAGTACAAAATGTTTAACAAAAACTTTTTCACAACTATCGCAGCATTCATTACATTGTTTCAAACTTTTAAAATAGTAAGTCTTTTACCGTTACAAAGTTAGCGCTAATTTGTAACACAGTTTTTTTTTTCTTTCATTTCCATATGGTAGTGAAATAGATCATATTTACTTGTAATTGTTCTTCAACTCGCAATTATCACAGCACTGAATTAATAATAAATTAATATCAAAGTCTAATAGCTCCAGACATAATTTTTGCATATTCCTCGTTACCTAGCGGTACGTATTTGTCCAATTTCGCATCTAAGTAAAATAACTTATCTGTAACTACAGCCGGATTGTACCCCTCTTTTTGTAAGTCTACTTTCCTCATTTTGAAAGTACCTGAAATTGCAAAACATAAAGTTAAATTTAGATGAAATTATAATATTGGATCATTTTTAAAATTCATCGCTCAAAACTCTCCCACATCCAAAGAAGATTTCTTTATGAAAAGTAAACATAGTTCAGAAGATTATTGTGTAGTGTAAATAAATTATTTTTGCTTGATAAATGGCTGTTACGTCGTGAATAGTATTTAGGGGCAGTATCAGTAGAGCTCCTTGTGAAAGAGTTCGTCCAGGGAAGTACTGCCTCCTTGCCTATTTCTGCAGTGCACTTCGAATCTTTGCGATTTCAAACTCTGAGTGGCACTGCAACTGTTATGGACAGGCGTGTCGTTCACAATCAGGCGCACGACTTGTTCTTCCTATCACTTAGTATCATAAAAAAAAGGTACCTAGGAATGATAAGTCTGAGGTTAACATAAGTGAAGCTAATTAGATAACAATATTTAGGCTGACACTTGAACATAGACCCTGCTCTATTGATATAAACGCAACTGTTATATTTGTAATAGTAATACTTGTTTTATCGCATAGATATGTACTGTTAGTGTGAGTAAAGTACATTTACCTTTAATAAATGTAATCTTTAACAAAACAAACAACCTTTTACTGGACATTCATGCATGGATCATTATTCGAAACCAAAGATTTGCCATAGTATTTGGTTTTGGAAATTTGCCATAATCGCCACTCCTCTTGACTGACAGGTTATCGATCCCGGTAGACTCCGCTCTCTGTGTTACATTCTATCTCCGGCACAGGGATACGCTTCTTTCAGGCTCTAGATGTATCCCTTGATCTAGTATAGATCAGATGCATTTATTATATCCTAGACAACAGAAGTCTTATACAGCGCATTACTTACCAGTCATGTCAACACTGGTCATTACCCTGAAGAAAACGGGCCTCGCGTATTTGGGCAGGTCCTTTGCGATCGCTTTGTTCAATTTATCCAAATCTAGAGAGTCATCCGTGTCTACGATACCACACATGCCGGCGCGGCCTTCTATATTCGGAATCTACATTGAGAAAAAAATACGTGTAAGATCAGAGGACAAAAAGTAACGACAATGGACACTCTCCGTCCCTCCCTAATTTCGATACCGCACCACGCCCCGCACATTGACGGTCACATTGACTGAACGACAACAAGGCTGTCGGCGAGCCGTTTTTGCGCTAAGACGGCTTTGATGTTTGAATATAGTTTTCATTTATTTACTACGAAACGTGTACGTTAATATATAACATCATTGTACGTTACTATTTATAGTCGAATTGTGCCGTACACAGCACAATTCTCGATATATGTTTATCATTATCTAAACAGGACAAAGAGATGAATTTCTTTCTTTTCCGAAAGATGAAACGAAGATAAAAAAAACTTGATCTTAGGGTCGTATTCCAGAACTCTACTCAATGCTCAAGTCAGGACTTGAGCAGACTTGAGTATGATTTCAAGCACTGGAAATACGACCTTAATGGCAAGGACTTGAGTATGATTTTCAGTGCTTTAAATCATAATCAAGTCCTGGCTTAAGCATTGAGTAGAATTCTGGAATACGACCCTGAGACTCATTCAGTTTTTGTTTTCTTCATTTATTTAGTACAGAGTAATGTATAATACAGAAGTTGTAGCAACTTGGTGAGCTAGTAGACAAACGTTCTCGAATTTTCAATTTGTATTGCCGATAAATATTACGTAGTGAATATATCCAATTATTGACTAGGTAATAATAAACTTGGACACGCAATTTCAAATACCTTGGTTTAACTTATTTAAAATTACTTGTCCAAACTACAACACTTTAAGTGCTTTTAATATATTTTTTAAGTAAATCTTTAATATTATTCCAGTTAGTGAATTAATGAAAAATATAATATTATATCGATATAAATAGCTAACGAACATACTCGTATGTAATTATTAGGATTCTATTAATATTATTAATTATTATATGTAATTATTAGGATTCTATTAATATAACAGATTCGCTTTAGAATTTTCGTTGTTGCCGCTCGACCACGTAACGTAATTGTACGAGAAAGTGATGGGTAACTCTGCCACTTCACGCACACATTTGCGCGTGTGCAGATAGCGCCGTGCTGTATATAGTAGTAGTAGGTAAATAACTTTCGACCGTTGTATACAGTATCCGGGGTATGTGTATGATGTTAAGTCAGATAAAGTTTAAACTGTACTTTCACTCAACAATTTTTTGGGCTACGTCAGAAAATTCAATACTATGATCCCTTCTTTTAGGAAACTATGTCAAAAAACACTTGATGTGATACATGACTCCTTACAATGAACGTATTATGACAAGTGATTCGATCCACAAACTGTGAGTACTTCGGTAACAGCCTATTTCAAACCATAAAACTACGACAACAGCAGTTTAGCAGTAAAAGGAAAATTCTCACAAAATCATACCTCTACACCATAAACAACGGCGTCTCTCTGATCAGCACATCTGGATATCGCTGCCTCGACTTCGGTGGTACTGACGTTCTCTCCTCTCCAGCGGAAGGTGTCGCCAGTTCTATCTTTAAAGTACAAGTAACCTAGGTCGTCAGATATTAGAATATCACCTGAAAATAATAAACAGTATTAGGTAGATAAGTTTATGTTATATCCAGATTAAATAATTCTGACCGCTGGATTTGAAATCCGTTCAGTTTTTATTAATATTTATGTATACTTTCAGGATGTCGCATGAGATAATATTTTACAATGATGTTTCCGTATCTCGTTTATCATTATGCACTGTCTTATGAAAGATACAAGAAGATATACCACCTCAAAAAGTAAAAGTGAATTGGTTATTATGTATAAGTCTTTACCTGAAATGAAAGCTGAATCTCCATGAGCTAAGACGTCTCTGACTATCTTTTTCTCAGAAGCCTCTTTGTCAACATAACCGAGGAAAGCCCTTGATGGGTTATTGGGCTGGATCTTTCCGATGAACACTCCTGGCTCATTTGGTTTTGCCAACTAAAAACAAAAAGTCAATACTTAATCAAGTTTCTAGCATGTGTGCCAAAATACACTGGTTTTTATTGTTGACTATGGCTGCGCATCGCTGGCTCTCTGATCGTACTGAAAATTTGTCGGATGAGCAGTTTATAGCTGCTGCGATATTATGGACGCTCACTAATAAAGCGCTGTATAAGGTTTATACTTTCGCTAGAAGTCTGTTGTAATGTAAGCATGAACTCAAACGATTGGCGCTTACGTAATAAGTGTCATCGAAATGGAATGATAATGTTTTACTAGTAGACATTTCACTGTTTATCAAATACCATGTAAAGTACCGTGAACGTTGATACGTATGTATACAATTATGTGTAATACAAGTGCGAGCAATCGACGGAGACAGCTAAATCAAACTTTAACACAACATCTGAATCAGCCTCGTGTTCAATGAAAGGAAATTAAGTTCATTGGCTATCTTAATAGTAATAGCTCAGTATAGCGCGCCTCCTAAGCCAAAGGCTAACTTACTGGCCCTCTTAATAGATAGCAATGTAATGTCTATGTGACATTGAACTCCTCCCTGTTTTCTTTGGAGTCAACGTGTGATTACGTGTGGGTTGGTGCTGGCCTCCAGGAAGGGTGACAGAAACCACATTTAAAGAGTCTCTTACTAAAGCAGTAAATTTCGAGAGTCATCAGTCGTCAATGCGCGCCATTTCGCCCGGTCCTCTGCTCGTTACATCCATCTGCTGCCAGCAGTCCTTCGCAAATCGTCACTTCATTTGGCCATAGGGTGTCCTACACTACGTTTACCGAGCCGTGATCTCCACTCAAAAACTCGCTTCCCCCATCGGTTATCGGTTCTTCGACATATATGGCCAGCCCACTGCCATTTCAGCTTGCTTAATCTACCAGCTATGTCGGCGGCCTTAGTTCTCTGTCGGATAAACTTGTTCCGTACATTGTCCATCAAAGAAACTCCGAGCATACCTAGTTCCATAGCTCGCTGAGCGACTTTCAAGTGGTGAAGTAACCGTATCGTGAGTGTCCACGTCTCGGCACCGTATGTATCTAGAACGCACTGATTGAAAACCTTTGTTTACAAGTTTTGCGGTATTAGAGATTACCTCAAGCAAATCCATAAAAACTATTTAAAAACATGTACCTACATATATACGACAACCTCTGGGTGGTCCAAGGGTTTACACTGTGGACGCTGTAAGAGAAACTGGTGTGGGTTTTCTAGTTAGTATCCTAGAGTGAATTCCGTTGCTCTGGTACTTGTGGTACAGAGAATTCCTTAATTTGAGACCAGGTAATTTTGAGTGGTTGTGAAGCATACCTGACACAGTCCACGTTTATTTCTGACAGGTTCGCCAGTTTCAGGATCAACTTTAAGAATGGCAATGGGATATACGGCTGGAATAATTCTCGATATAAATCCTATAGCTCCAGTCTTATTGTCCACATTCACTGTAACAAAAGATATGACGTTTTAAAACCAGTTTCAGATTATGGACACGACTATGCAAAGATTTGTTCCGGTTAAATTATTTCAAAAGATTGTTATGAGATGTTGACTAAACATTCTTACCTATGTTTGCATTTCCTTCCGTCGCACCATAGAACTCGACGACCCTTTTGATGTTGAAACGTTTGACGAAATCCGTCCAAATCTGGAAGTGACAAATCTCATTAAGTCTATCGTTATTTAGATAGAGTAATGGTAGGGTTTATATTTGAGGTTGTTCATTTAATACCAATTATCGACTAAAAAAACCCATAACATACGTACAACAGGTCTCATTCCATTGCCGTATACTGTTCGTACTGTATGTTGCTTGTCAGTTGGTGATGGAGGGGTCGCCAAGACGTATCGGCACATCTCTCCAATGTAATGGGCCGCCTAAATAACAGTTGAATGTTATATATGATATACAGTACAGGGTAACAATTAATTGATTTGTGTTCAAAAAGTTTAAAATTACTATTCCGATTTAACTCAAAACTTACCGTGGCTTTGTACTTGATACAATCAGGGAAATAAGCAGAAGCAGAAAACTTTGTCCTTATGACGACAGTACAGCCGAAGATGAAGGCTTGTCCAACGGTAACGCAGCCGCCAGCGGAATGGTACAACGGCATGGGGCAGTAGATGATGTCACTCGTTTTAAGGAAACCGAGGTAATGTAGTCCGGAGGACATGAAGCACATTCTGCAACAGAATAGAAAGATTCTTTAAGTACTAAATGCTGTAACGAAATAAGTATAAATGTTGCATAAACCTTTCTTACATCAGTTTTCAACATTCTCTCCAGTTTAGTACATATTGTTACCGATTAAGATTGACATTGAAAAAGGACAAAAACAATTACCTAGAAGAAGAAATCACAGCAGCTTTCGGTAATCCAGTAGTTCCAGAAGTATAAATGTAGGTCAGCTTGCCATTAAATCCTTCACTATCTGATTGGAACCATTGGCCAGGTTGGGTAGCTTCTAGCATAGAAGTGAAATCATTCGTAGAGTCAATGACTTGCACGACATTGGATGACGTGTTTAGTGGACGGCGCTTATATTTTAATAGTTTAATAGCAGGATTGAGTTCTTTCTTCATTTCTTGTATAGCTGGAAAAATGTTTTATTGCCATTAGCATGTTTCTCGTGGGTCGTACTCACGTCAAGCTCACATTCAAGAGGGTACGTTTTAGAAAGTGTTAGATTAGTTTTCGCTGTCATTTTTAGTTACACATGCTTGTAAGATTCAATTATTGTTTAGCAAAAAAAGAACTTACCTATATGGATAGCATGCATTATAATGTCACGTATAAAGCCTTTAATTATCTAATTATAATTGCTCACCATCCTCATATTCGCTTCCGTAAATGACAGCGTCGCACTTGGCAATGTTAATGGAATGTAACAAAGCGTTGCCAGTTTGATTGGTGTTGATCAGTGGTGATATACCACCAATGCGGGCAGTCCCCAACCATGTAGCAGGCATTTCAGGGCAGTTACTCATGAGGACACCAACTGTGTCTCCTCGCTTTATACCTTGAGCTTTGAGCACGGCAGAAACTCGTAAACTGAAATCTTCTATCTGAAATTTAGAGAAATAATCATGAGGTCGAAAAAATATTTGCGATATAAAATCATTCTGCGACCTATAGGGACATTGCTTTACATTTACCTAACAGTTGCCGTCCTATAACTTTCTGCAATGCAGGATAGAGATACAAATCAGTTTCCACAACAATTTTCGGATGCTTCAATTAAAGAAGTACCTAACGTAGTGATGTAATAAATGTAATTCCTGCTATTTGAACGACAGGTAACATTAAAAAACATGAATAAGTAATTAACGTTTTAGTTGGTACAAGTACTCGTAGTTTGAATTTGTAAATTTAAAGATTTTGTATCGCAATTAAATTACCTATAGAGAAAATTAATAGATTTTCTTCAAAAAATACGAGTTATGCAATCATCATAAAATTACAAGTATGGAATTAAAGCCGATAGCCTTTACATACATAATTTCGATATGAATACGAAGTTAGAAAATTAAAACTCTATTTGCACAACTTCAATTGATTAAAATATTTTTAATTAAACAAATTTCATTAAACAACCAACTCTAATGGGAGACCGATTTACATAATATATTGTATTACGATTTCTAATGTACCTGCTGGAAAGTCCAAGTTTCATCTTCGAAGAGGAAACATGCTTTATGAGGATGTTTCTTGACCATCTGGTGGAAGATATCAGGCATTGACCAGTTCCTCTTTGAGAAATTCTTCGTTAATCTCAATATTTTTATATAGCACCATAGGGCACTGAAATAGAATATTTAGATTGGTTTAGTTTCTCTATGATGTTTTATAATTAAATATATATCGAGTTCTTAGATTTTCGCTGATGATTTTCTTTGAAAATTAAATTACTTAGTAGCAGTAGAGCTCCTTGTGAAAGAGTCCGTCCAGGTTAGTTACCTATTTGTGCCGCCAATCAGTAATATCAGCATTACTGTGTTCCGGTTTTGAAGGGTATAGGTGCTGGTGAAATTACAGGCACATGGGACAAGTCAAATTATGTCTCAGGGTGACGGGCGCAGTGGTAGTGCCCCTCAGATCTTTGCAATTTAAAGCTCTGAGTGGCACTGTAACTGTTATGGACAAACACGTAGCTTAACATCACGCGCACGACTTGTTCATCCCGTCACTTGATGTTATAAAAAAAAAAATTCCGAGTCTAAGGCTCAACTCACACTGCGGCAGAGTCGAAGCGTCGCGACGCGTCATGTTTTTCGCCTATAGCATATTCGTCTGTATTTTCCAATTATTAAGGTACAAATTTGTGTTTTGCAAATATGGAATCAAGCGGCGACGTGCGTCGCCGCGCGTCACTTGGGCGCCGTGAGGCGTCAAACACCGACCAAACTGTGATCCTAAGCCTCCTAAGAGTTGAGCCTAAGTCATGCATATCTATATCAGTCAACCGCGATCATGTGACCTGTAACAATACGCTATTTAGGTCCAGAAAAAATAGTGTCGTTTTCGATTAAATAGATATCTATTCATTGATATTTTAAACATGTTGTTATTGAGATTGTCCATTGCAATAGTGTAATGTAAAACGCAGGGAACAAAGTAGTTTTAAATAGAGACATTATTTAAACCCTCCAGCCGGATGTGATTACAAAGTCGTTTCAATTTTATATGGTAGTCACGATCAGCAATCATACGCAAAAAGAGCATATTAAAAATACTTACGACATGTCCCGTTTAAAGGTCCTAATGGCAATATAGATCCATTTCAAATTGAATAGTATGAGGTATGCAAGCACAAGACTACCAAAGACAATCAGGCTGGTCTGCCAGTCTTTGAACACCCATGCGACTGTGCACCCAGCTACGAGCACTCCAAATGCGATAAGCATTGCTATTATTTTTGCCCAATTCGTAGGATCGTCTTCAAATGTTACTTTGCCTTTCTCTGCATCTTTTACACTCGTCATCTGAAAAAACAATAAATTTTAGAGTATGTATAATTAATACAAAAATCGAACACAAAGAAAAATACCTTCGACCCGATAGAACTTGAAACTGCCAACTAAGCTACAGAATAGATATACACATAGAAAAATTTCGTCGACCTACTAACTCAACATGCTATTGCAGTTGGTACGTTATCGTACGGTGGGTCGACGTTGGTTCAAGTCCAATCGGGTCTTTATGTTTTTTTTAAATTATTAATTATAACAAACCAGTGGAGTTATTTCACAAAAAATATATGAATATCACGGTGGTTAAAAATCGTGAAATTCGATAAAAAAATCTATAATTAGAGTATGTAGCATGTCGGCTATACCAACAACAAATCCATTTTGTACATAAAGATGTCTGAACCAAACGTTTAGAAAATCTCTTAATAACTTCACGCGATTACTTCTCAACAATTCTAACGTACGTTACTCAATAAGGACGATTACAATAATTATAAATTAGAGTAGCAGTAGCTCTTGTGGAAGAGTGCGTCCAGGGAAGTGCTGCCACCTTACCTATTTCTGTCGCCAAGCAGTAATGTGAGCATTATTGCGTTCCAGTTTGGAAGGGTAAAGGCTGGTGAAATTATAGGCACATGAGGCTTGTTAACTTAAGTCTCAGGGTGACGTGCGCAGTAGCAGTGCCCCTAACATCTTTGCGATTTAAAACTCTGAGTGGCACTGCAAACGTTATGGATAGGTGTGTCGCTTACCACCATGCGCACGACTTGTTCGTCCCGTCACTTGTATATCTTCTATATATATTATATACTGAAAAATTTGTGGAATTTCATCTATTTGTCAAGTTTTATGGCAATCGATTAACGGAACGGTTGGGTGAAATCCAACAAACCAGATTCATCCCCTAATTTGCCACCCTTCGAGGTGGAATATTTTGTTCAAATTTGAACCCCGTTCAAACAAAAAAGAATCATCGAAATCGGTTGATGAATATCGGAGTAATCGCGCAAAATACACACAAAACCAAAAAAACAATCGAATTAAGAACTCTGAAAAAATTATCGATTTAAACTGCAAGGCTTGAGATGTGTCGGTGTTAAATTATTATCACAATATGTATATCAGAAATGCAAAAACAACGTACACGTTATGTGGTGACGACTCTTGCTTGTGCTGATTATAACCAAAACCATTGTTCACACTATTGTTGTTCCATATACGCACATAAATCAGCGCGGTTATTACACCTATACACTGTAGGATGTAACTACTTTAATAGTTTATACATATAACCGCAAGGCTAACATAATCAAAATTGAATCATAGGCTATGCTAAGCTAATGCAATTCAAAGTCGTTCAAGACCTATTTATAAATTTTAAACATTTCACATTACTTAATTAAATAAAAAGCTTTTGTTATGAGATCGTTACTTAGTTGTAAGACATTATAAAAACTATACCTTGTACGTTTATAATTCTTGTGTCAGTTAAGTATGTATTTATTTTAATTACACATTTTACGACTGGGTTCGTTTTCAATTTCAAATCATGAGTGTTTTATAACATTTGTTTAAAAATATGAGTAGAATCATATACGTATAGCATCATAGATCATTTGTCGATCTCAGTGGCCCTACAGATTGCAATGTGGGAGCTGAATGAGGTCTCGGGGTCGATTCCCGATAAGATCAATTTGGGACATGAACTTTTCTAAATAGATTTTGGTCTGGGTGTTCTAGGTTCTAGCACCCCGGGGTGAATTCGGCTATTCCGGTACTCATCATCTTACATCAATTTCCCTAGTTTGAGACCAAAGTCCCCAGTCTGATAATTTTCTTGAAACCACCATACAACCACCACAAAACCACTGTTCATTAAAAGTCCATTGAAACTCGAACTCCACTGAGATTATACGAGTATTGCAGTTATGATAATATCGACACCAGAAGTATCAATTACTCGTAATGTGACGGCCAAACCACGGTTTTTCAGGAGAGCCAAAAACCTATTTCATTTTTTTAAATCTGTTTATAATTGTCTGCTCCAATTTTGATTGTGTCTGTGAGCAAAGTTTATTAGAATTTCCTCTTCTTTCATGCTATATACGAAAGATTTAGGAATGCCCAGTGGTTTAAAATATAGCATGTCCCTTACATTAAAAATGATATTTAGCTGTGCCTTACGTTACTAATATTTTATGTGTAAACCATCGAGCATAGT
>NW_020653337.1:10471825-10519627 GCF_003589595.1 Hyposmocoma kahamanoa
CGAATCCAATGATATATGTAACTCATTACTGACAAAATGTCCCTTACATTAATTGATACTTCTGGTATCGATATTTGTTATTCTGCTAAAATCTGTCAGTGTCAGTGGAATGTTGCCTTACTGTAGAATGTTGCCTTGTTGTATCTCCAAATGAAATCTGTATTTAATATAAATAGACTACACACACACACACATGTAAAGGACCATTACTGTTCTTACACGTATTGGGAAAGACGTGTTCGTTTATCCATTTCTTTTTATCATATTTCCTATTGGTAGTACCTGTTCGTAGTTTGAAGGGGAATTTCAAAACACACTGATTGTTACGATCGTTAAAAGTATGTTATGCGATCCCACGTGACTTAATGATGGGTATAAAAACTTCACCGCTTTTTTACCATTTTGTTTCACGTGTCTTCACCTCTGAGGTTTTCCAAATTAATTATGTTATGTACTCGCTTTAGATTGTTTATATAGTAGGTACTCTTTGTGTTAGCTGTTGCTGCTTCTATTAGAATAGTTAAGGTCTCATTGGAAGCCGTGGTAGCTTAATGATTAGACCTACTGCCTCACAAGCAGAGGCCGGGTTCGAATACGGACTCGCACCTGCGAGTGTTTCGGAATTTATATACGAAATTTAATTTGAAATTTACGATTAGGTTTTTAGTTAACTAAAACATCGTGATGAAAACCTTGCACGCCGAGGTTCAAAACCTAAAAGCAGTAGAACTCCTTGTGAAAGAGTTCGTCAAGGGAAGTACTGCCACCGTACCTATTTCTGCCGCCAAGCAGTAATATGAGCATTACTGTGTTCCGGTTTCGAAGGGTGCTGGTGAAATTACAGGCACATGGGACTTGTCAATTTATGTGTCAGAGTGACAGGCGCAGTGGCACTGCCCGTCAGATCTTTGCGATTTAAAGCACTGAGTGGCACTGCAAATGTTATGGACAAGCGTGTAGTTTATCATCAGGCGCACGACTTGTTCGTTCCGTCACTAGACATTATAAAAAAATCCCTCGGAAAACATGTGAAGTCCCCAATCCGAATTGGGCTAGCGTGTGAAAAGACCCGTGCCCAGCAGTGTGACGTACAAATGACGAGTTGATGATGATGACATTGGAATCATCAATTTAAAACTGGCAATTTCACATTCACTTTTTTTAGTAGTATCTTGACACTGTCAAATACGTTTATACTGTCATGAAGTCGATTATTTTGATAATAAAAAATCTATTATTTTAATGATATCTATTTACAGGTAAAATAGAAGAGTCAATTAGTAGCAAATTGCTTTAGAAGTTCAGTTGACAACTTAACAAAAAACAAAAGTTGCAATACTTTATTTTTATTGAATACATGGTATTTACGTTTTTTCCTACCATGATATTTTTACTGCCATCAGTTAGCAGAGCAGTAGCTACGTTGAAGCAACAGTCGCTGGTTCGAATCTAATTGGGTTGAAGGAATTTTTCTTTGTTTGTTCAATGTTTATATTTTTTGTAATTTTGACGATCGCGTGTTTATTAAACGTTTGCCTTCATTATTAACATGCATAATTTAAGATATGTGCTACTTTGTTAACGGCATCTGAACAGATCAAGAATATTTTCATAATTTTACGTTATTTCATCAACTGAAGTAAAACATCAACCAGAGTAAACTCACTGTCAAAAGTTAATTGCGACCCTGACTGTATTTTTAGCGGGTCAAAAGTCGGACTTTAAGCTTCCATGACCTAAATCTGAATCTCGCTAACCCTGAGAAAAAACATCGTGACAAAACTTGTTCGAAGAAGGTATACTAACCCTATGAAAAATCAATGCAGTTCAAAGTTCGCACGGGGCGTGGCGAACTATAGCCTAAAAACTCTATCCTAGAAAGAAAGCGTGCACGGCAATGGAAGATAATGATAAAATCTTAACCTCGATGCTACCTTAGTGTTAAAAAAAATACTGTAAAAAAATCAAATCTGTTTAAAAAGTACTATACGTAGATTGACAAAAACATAAGGAGTTAAACAATAAGGCAAAGTCAACAATGCCTACAGCTAGTTTGAAACTAATATGACATCTGCTATAATTTGGAAAGACCCGGTTTATCTCGTATGGAACCCATTTCTTATTTATTACTTACGCGACACAAACTCACATGCGTCAGTGATTTCCAAAGAACCACTAATGAATTTGTAACCACGAATTAAGTAAAAAGACCCAAGACGTAAAGATTTTTGGTGGGTTTTTACTGTTGTTAATAGTACAGTGAAGATTGGTCAGAAGTCGTTATTTTCATATATAATAGTAATATAGTTAAATAGTAAACATATTGTGTAACAAGAATATAATTATTAGAATAAATTTACTTTGTATGTTTTTTTTGTGTAGCCATCGCAATTCAGATGTAATGCTTACGTATAAAGTTGTAGTACTTTGTACAATATCATTGTACGTAGTACTCTGACAAAAATTTGTATTAGGTACATGTGGCTGAACGGTTACCATGCTGGCCTGTCACGCAAAGGTCTCGGGTTCGATTCCCGGGCCGGAAGTTTGGGTGTGATTTGAGGTTGTCTATGTACACCCTGTATGGCAGATACCATGGATACACATCCATGGTACCCGCGGTACTATACAGGGTTATGAGTTTATGCGTTATTACTTAAATGATTAAGGTCTCCATTCCCACCAAGACTTAAAAAAAAAATCAAACGTAGTATTATAAGCCACCCTGACACGGTTCCACTTTTTAGCAATGAAATATGCCATGGACCAAAATGAACGGAATTGCGTAATTACTTATATCCTTTTAGGTGTATAATTACCGAAACCGCAATGAACCTTGTAATTGAGTACATTTCATATCTCGCTATATCATCAGAGAGATGGAGAGATTTTCTTTACATTTAATGTATCTTTAAGTAGATATATTAATACATTTATTAACGTTGGTGGTGGCAAAACTTGAAGCTGTTAAAGTAATGGACGATTTTGAAAGTAGCGTAAATTATTTCCTGGTATAGACTTCGTGCAATGAATTTTTTTTTTATGATGTCAAACGACACACGGGGCGAACAAGCGGTGCGACTGGTGGTAAGAGACAGGCTTATCCATTACAGTTGCAGTGCATTCAGAGCTTTACATCGCCAAGATCTGTCAGTAGTTGACAAGTCCCGTGTGCATGTAATTTCACAGCACCCTTAATATACGTAAGGATGCTGGTGAGTGTCATTTGTAAGTTTTCACATTACTGTAATACCTTACCTACTTATACATCTCACTGCTGGCCACGGGTCTCCTCTCGCGCTCACTCAATGCGGGTTGGGGACTTCACACGTTTTCCGAGGGTTCTTATTTATAATATCAAGTGACAGGACGAACAAGTAGTGCGCCTCAAGGTAAGCTTCACGCCTGTCCTAACATTTACAGTGCCACTTAGAGCTTTAAGTCTCAAAGATCAGAGCGCCCGTCGCCCTGAGACTTAAGTTGATATGTCCCACATGCCTGTAATTTCACCAGCACTTTACCCTTCAAAACCAGAACGCAGTAATGCTGACATTACTGCTTGGCGGCAGAAATAATAAGGTGGCAGTACTTCCTTGGAATAACTCTTTCACAAGAGACTCTACTGTTACTAAAATGGGAACTACTGCGTTCCAGCATAGTACATTCAAAATAAAACCGGTGCAACTATAAATGAACCCACTAATATAATCTACTTTATGCAAAACTGTTTCATTACATTCTTTTTTTTCGAAAGACACCTAAGTAAGTATACGTAGTGATTTTTGAAAATTCGAACGTTCCGCTTTGTATGCTTTCGTTTCTGTTTGCTTATATATAACTTACCTGTACTTTATCCAATGGGGAGTTTGTTTTATTCATATTGTTATCGACAGCTTCGATATTTGACATCTTGATGGCGTGGTGTTTTAAGTTTTTTACAGTTGTGTTTTCCCGCACATTGTGAGCTTCAATTATCTGAAACAAAGAAGTTACGTTGGTTACTATTATATTAATAAATATTAACTTAAATACACAATAATTAACATGATTCATGTTTATGCTGCTTTAGTACTTGCGTAGATCATGCGCCGTTCAACTTCAATTTATTGCGAAAAATAAGCCATTCCACGGGAACGTACGCATTTTATTCAAATTTGTAACAGTTTTTATTTCGTACTGAACAGCAGTAAATAACATTGGAAACAAAAATATGTCTGCTTCCGTTCAAACTTGTCAATAATATCCACCTGACACGCAATTTAAAATATCTACGGGGCGATTCTGAAACGGATTAAGGATTAGTAAATTCTTTTTTTTATTATAACAAGTGACGGGACGAACAAGTCGTGCGCCTGATGGTATGCTACACGCCTATCCATAACAGTTGCAGTGCCACTCAGAGCTTTAAATCGCAAAGATCTTAGGAACACTGCCACTGCGCTCGTCACCCGCGGACATAAGTTGACAAGTCCCATGTGCCGGTAATTTCACCAGCATCCTTACCCTTCGAAACCGGAACGCAGTAATGCTAACATAATAGGTAATATATATAATAGGTAAGGTGGCAGTACTTCCCTGGACGAACTCTTCCGCTAGGAGCTCTACTGCTACTGATTAATCCCTATATAATAACAATAATAACGGACACACTCAACGGACATTATTGTCTTTAATAAAATAAAGTAGTTATAATTCTTCTCATTGTTGTCATCGACATCTTCTACGTATTTTTCAACCAAAGTTAAGAGGGATACCATCAAGCCTAGGCAAAAATGTTATGAAAGAAATTTTGGTATTTCTTAGAGAATATAAAATATGTTATGTCGTTTTACATGACCCACACCTAAGATCATTATTAACATTTTTTTAGTTTCTTCTTGCGATAACACGATGATGTAGAATTTAAATATTTAACGTAATGAGAGCTGTAGGAGGTACTATGTAACTACTCAGGCATATACATATAATTTTAATTACTTGTCGTCTTAGATTTGTCACACTTTGTTAAACTATGTACGATTAACAACCCAATATAATTAGCATTAAGGAGTGCATTATTATATCTTATAGAAACCTGATTCGACGTAAAATAACAAAGTGAATAAGTAAGAAAATCGATCAAAGTCAAGAAGAAAAGAATGGCCCTAATCTACTCCCTTGTGGAACAACAAATAATACATACCAGAGGTCACTAAACCGCGCGGAGTCCATACTACAGTCGAAGTTCGCGTGAAAAAAACAAAGTAAATGAAAGTCGGAGTCAACGACCTTATACAATTTCATGCTACCGCTAAGCAAGAGAAACCAAAAGTCATTGAAATTACTTTTTCATATACGATCGTTCATGCCACTTATAGTATACCTAAGTACTTATGCAATGTTAAAATTGAGATCTTTCCTTCATTACTAAATTTGTACTACCATTGTTGAATTTGGTTGTCCTATATACTTATGTGATCTATAGATCTTTAGATGTTTTTAAACCACAAAAGTAAAGGTATTATTTTTATATACGAGTTATTTGTGGTTAGCTCTAAGCTGGGAAAGCCCACTGGTGAAAAAAACAAACTAATTTCCTGCAAGTTTAGTATGAGCGCAAGAACAAAAAATTATATCTTCTCCAAGCTATCGGTTTGCTACCAAAGCTTACGTCACGCAATTTATCATTCCAGTTGCCAACGTCACCGTCACGCAGATTTGTTTGCTGTTCATAATATTCCTAGTACGAATTCCAAATACACGCTATGTATTTTAGTTTTGTTAATTCAGTTTGTGATGGAATGTAGAATAATCCAATCCTAAAAAATTCAATAATCAAGTGCTAAATATTATTTTTTAGTATATTTTTCTTTCATAGCTCTCCTATTATATGTATATGTCGCAGCCGTATTGTATAAAGTGCCGTATTACATTACGGTCAGCCGGTTTGCAAAACTGCTCTGTTTTCTAATACGGCTGCCTCATGTTCAGCCGGATTATGATCACGATACGTTTTACGAAGCGGCGGCGGCCAACGTTTAGCTGTATCGTTCAATGGAAAATGTTACCATGGCTATGAATTATACATACATAGGTCAAATCTTGGTTGCGCTTCTATCTTCTATCGCCTTCGGCTATTCAGTAGGTTAAGTTGGGTTAGGTTGGCACTCGTATACGAAAAAGCAGACCAGAAGCGAATTTACACACATATTTTAACTTTTTCACTCCTAAAAGTAATATTGTTTGCACTTTGTTGAGATAGTTGCTATTTGGAACGGAATTTTTGTTGTTATGATAATGTTGCTCTACTACCGGCTGTACATATTTGGAATTAATCTCAGAGCAGCGTTATAATGACTTTGTGGAACGCCACGTGCTATAACAATGCGGCGTACTTTTTTTTTACACGAATTTAAATCCTTCTGAACATGAGGTAGCCGTATTAGAAAACAGCGCCGTTTTGCAAAGCGGCTGCGATACATATACTACTTACAACATTTAAATTGGTTTATATTGATCTAGAGAGGTAATTCCATTGTAAAATTGCACATACCTTAACATATAATATTTGATGATTAGTCTGGAGGAGGAAACAAAAGGTTAACACCTTCCTATAAAGAAACTGGTTACTCACTAAAGTGTTAGGTGAATGTAATACACATTACAGGCTTGCTCTTTGGTCGGCCGTGTAAAAAAGAATCATCATATATGTCAACCATATTATATGTCATTAAAAATAAGAAAAGTACACATCGCATAATATGCTGGCGAAATTACAGGGACATGGGGTTTGTCAACTTATGTCTCAGGGTGGCAGGTGCAGTATCGGTACCCCTCAGATCTTTGCGATTTAAAGCTCTGAGTGGCACAGCAACAATTATGGACAGGCGTGTAGCTTACCATAAGGTGCACGGCTTGTTCGTCCTTTCACTTGGATATTATAAAAAAACAGGTACGCGATGTTTTTTTTTCGTCATATAAGTACATAAGCAGTCTTTTAAATGTTGGGTGCGTCTCATTTGTGTGAAAATTAATTAATTTGAATAGATATAACGCTCATTTAATATAATTTTCACTTAGGTTAAATATACTTCCTATAACTTAATTTCATATAATTTTCGTTTGTAATAATATTCACATTCTATAAGGACACTTTACAAAAAGCTCTAGTTATATTACAATCATTTTGTATATTGTCAATTCAGATAATATTTTTTGTTGTTGCACAAAAGAAGCCTCCCCGCACGATGTCGAATCATTTCTTTACGTCCAGAACGTGTGGCTCACCCTGAGAGACAATCGACGAGTACCTTAAGTCGATTGGCAAATCCTTTCACCACGATGGCAGGTATTCTAGTGTATGCCATCAACACGATAAGAAGAAGAACAAGATATTTTTTACCTGTACCTGTAATTTGCGCCCTTCCTTTATTGAGTTAGTTAATTATATAAAGAAGCTGAAGTCGCCAAAAGCGAATTTGTTTGTTTGTTTCCGTGCATGTCTTAGGTCAAATTTATTTCAAATTGAGGTTTATAATAACTTATAATTGTTATTTGTTACCTATAATTGCTTTTTTTTAGTACTCTGTACTGATTAGTATAGAGTACTAAAAAACCGACCTCAAAAGTTCGTGGAATTACATTTATTTTCCAAGTTTTATAGAAATCGGTTACCGGAAGTTTGCCACTCTTAGAGGTGGAATATTTCATTCAAATTTAAATGGAACTACTGTTGAGGTACCCTCTTTCCAACAAAAAAGAATCATCAAAATCGGTTCACAAATGAGGGAGTTATCGCGTAACATACATACAAAAAAACAGTGGAATTGAGAATTTACTCCTTTTCGAGAGTTAGAGTTAATGATTGTAATAAAAAATGAAATTATAGAATGTAAGTTGATATCGAACGTTCCTTATCTTAAGTAAATTGTTTACATTAAGAAAATTTATATTAAATAAAATTATATTAAATGAGCGTTAGGTTACAAATATTTATCGACGCTGGAAATGTAAAACGTCTTTCTTCTGTGCATTTGCAAAATATTACAAGAGAGTGATTTAAAGAATTTTTTTTAAGAAAAACCAAATCTAAATAAATTACTCTAATTTTGTTATATTCCATATAACAAATAGGGAAAATTGGAATTCTAGTTTTCTATATAAAAAATTAAATTAGAGTTGCTTTTTTTTTTAAATTTTAAATCGCTCTCCTGTAATATTTTTCAAATGCACGTTAGATGCTATACCTTGTCAATGTCGATATGATACATTACACACCCGTGTTTCTTAACAAAGTTTATTTCTTATTAAACAAAACATGTGGTCAAGAAAAGAGTCCCACAAGGCACATTCTTGAAAGGGGATCAAGAATGTGCCTTGTGGGACACCCTTTGTCCAAATAACTACTGAAGAGGGATAAAGGTGAATGATAAGGTTATAAATTATTATGTTCAGTTCTTTGCTACTTCCACTAAGTAAATACTAATCAATATTTAAAATCAACACATTAACTGACGCACTTGATGTGTTAGAAGTAGACAACTTAAATATTAACCATTCATTTACATATAGGCAAATGGTTACCGTTCGCCATGTTTCTACCGTATCAGTCAACGTTAATTAACTTAACTTTGTAACTAATCTTTGCAGCCAATTTGCATGAAATGAAGTTTTCTGTTGTGTATATACAATTTTGATCATACGATAATAATTACAAGTATGTTTATTTCACTTTATAACTGATAAGTGTCATGGCAAGGTGTCGCTATATCAACATTTGAAGGTAACAAGAAGGCAATTTATCTTATAACTAGTAATTTACCAGTCCTAGTTTACTTAAGTTCGTTAAGGCCTCTCCACACTAGCGCGATTCACGCGCGAAGCCGCAAACTACCCGCCAAGCATGAGTGTGGATCCCATTGGTTCTTGGTTCGCATATGTCGGTATTTTGTCCCGCAACAAAGGTTCGCGAAGCGAGAGCTTGGCGTGAACGCGACAAAACTCCACATTCGAGTGCGGCTCAGTTGCCGATAAGTAACTGCCACGGGCGATTGTGTTTGTATTTTTATTGTTGACGATTTGAACTTGCTTAAAATAGCCGTAGATTGGACAAATGAACTAGAACTGACATTTTTAGATTGCTCATGCATTACTTTTTAATAACTTTTTTTCTTTAAATACATAATTGTAAATCGCCAAAGCGCGAAGTAGTCCCGTAGCAGGAACTTCGGCGTCCAACTTCGTCAAGCGCGCGAACTATACTGTGAACCAGTGTTGCCGTTGTACATAATTGAAAGTCCCTAGATGGTCAGAGATTTTCCGCTAGATTTGGGAAAAATAATTTCCTAAAATCCGCTAGATGTCCCCAGACTTGGCGGTACTTCCATGCTTGTTTGAAAATCGAATTTGATTCACAAACAGTAAATAAAATTGCAAATAATCACGACAATATGAACCAAAAAGCACTTATTTTAATTTTGTTTTGAACACAACAAACAAAAAATAATTATATTCATCTCATCATTCTGTGAGTGAAAAAAATTCAATCAATAGGTTTTTGTCTTCTCCATTCCTAATCGTAACGAGCGCGAAAGGCATCAACCGAACGAATGGATGTTGTTTTATTTATTACAGACCGTTACCGTTCAGTCCGATTCTACGTTAGTGTTACCAGCGTTAGACTAGAAAATTGGCCGAATATTACTAATTTACCGTATTTGATTGACAGGTTATAATTTTTGTTTCTGAAAGGAGCCTAGCGGTCAAAAAGTAGCTAAATATTTTTTTCGCTAAAACCAATTTTTTACCCGCTAAACATGCATAAAATCCCCTAGATCTAGCGACAAAGGTGCTAGAACGGCAACACTGCTGTGAACCAGTCGCGAACCTCTGCGAGTGTGGAACTGTGGCAGTTCTTGCCGCGATGCGCGCCGTGGTTTCGTGCGTGAATCGCGCGCGAGTGTGGAGAGGCCTTTATTAGATAGCATGTTGTATCTGATTTCCTTAAAAAAATCGTACGTTTGGTATAGTAAAGTGAACAGGCTTATGTCAAAATCAACAAATGCATCAGGAAGATGGTATAAATACAACTGAAGCGCCCTAATGTCCAAAACCGACGAACCATACAACTAAGATTGTTGTCACTTATAATTATTAATACAAAGATCGAACACTCAGAAAAAACACTCAGAAAAAATTCCTTCGATCCGGTCGGATTGTTGTCACTTGTTATTTGTAACCAATAAAATGTTCGACTTTTTTTCAGAATAAAATTTTGCATATTCTGAATGCAGTAGTGTTATAAGATCAATATGAACTATTTTGGTTTAAACCACTATTCTTGAAAAGCAGCGAAGTGTTTTTATCACATGAAAGCATTGACCTACTAATAAATTAAGTATATGTGAAGTTTTACAACTCTCTTATTTAACTTTAAACTTGTGAAAAGTTGTTATTTTGTACATGTGGCCTAATGACCTCATGGGTGCGATGGAAGGCAATTTTGTCACGTAACTAGTTATTTAAGTTCTTTACAACAACCAGCTGTAAATAGCTGGTTGTGTCTGTCCTTCACTCGAACTAAGCCAGTTACCCTTAGGTGCAATTATTAGCGGTTATCCTTTTTCATGTTGCTCGGCAGCAACATGAAAATAATGCATAATGTCAAAAATGTTAAAAAGTATTTTTTCTTAACTTAATAATATTCTCTATTTTAACAAACGCGACCCTTCATGCCCAATCTACATATAAAATGATGATCTTATTTGCCATTTCCATGGCTAACTTTTTAATATGGTAACATATGTTTTCTTCATATTTTACAATTACACACTTAAAAATTGAAAGTGTAGTAGCATATTTACTTTTATTTATTTATTTATTAAATATCATGATGTTTTTACTACCATGATATTCATAAGTTCCCACAAATGGCGCTACGTTAAAAAAAGACGTTTAAACCCAATACAAACAAGCACTTCGTAAAATCTGCTGGCTAGATACGTAGTTCAGTTGGTAAAGGAAGGTAGTCACGTTGAGGCGAGTTTTTTCTTTGTCTTTGTTCAATGTTTGTATCAATAATAATGTAGCAGCATAGTTAATTAATTACTTAAAATAATCAGGTGGTAAATAATTTACTTTATTTTATTAAAGGTTTTTAAATACCTCTAAGAAACAAAAATTTTTTTAAAAACTGTTTCAATAAACTGATAAATTCTGATTATGAATAATTGCAAGTAAACCTTTCGTATTAAGGCGCTTAATGAATGTAACAGTCACGTAATTCCATGGTAACTTATTACCTTGCATAATGCTAGTCTCGACATGGTCGGTGCGTACAGTGACACACAAAACGTAATGGTGTGCTTATGAACCTTACGAGCTTATGACGCAATACAAGGCATTACAATGATATGCAATTATTTGCGTACCAAAATAATAATTTAACGTAACGGTAACGTCACTATATAAGGGAGTCATCACACTTAGGCCCGGCGCCTATTAGCGGTAAGGCACGCCACGGGTATGGCCGGCACGGCTGACAGCAATTATACCGCGGTATCCTTGGGCACGCCATAGTATCCTTAGGTATGACGTGGCGCAGCATACCACTACTACTACCTGCCATTCCTGCCAGTCCTCACCACGCACACTCGAAGTCGCACAAGGCATCCTGAAGACTGCCAAAATATTCCGAAAGCTGTCGAAGCAGTCCGTAGGCTGCCGGCTCGGCAACCTTAAGCAGCTTCGTTTTTATAGTTACGACCATTGTCATTGAAATTTCAAACATAATTGTCAAATAAAAATCCCTCGCCTTGCCGTCCCGAATCGGCTTGACTGGTCAGAGAAAGTCAGTCAGATCGACAAGATCACACATGCTTTTTCTGACCGGCTTTATGTGAATCCGTGATGATAAGTGTGATGACTCCTTAAGAGGTAGTTCCGTATTGCCATTACCACTTGCTTAGGTTTTTAAAAGGGATCTATATTGATAATAACTAGAAATATATATCTATAATGAAATTTTGGCAATATTAACAATATTTACTAAGTATACGTATTTTTTTTATGCTGCCGAGTGACGAGACGTACAAGTCGTGCGCGTGATGGTATCTAAGCGACACTGTCCATATGCCACTGCACCCGCACCCTGAGACAAGTTGGCGAGTGTCATGTTCCCACAGACATATATATATGTTCCTGTAATTTCACATATATGTGCCTGTAATTTCACTAGCACCTTGCCCTGCAACCAAACAAACAAACAAAAAAACCGGAGCGCAGTAACACTTACACTACTCCTTGACGATAGAAATAAGTGAGATGGAGTACTTCCCTGGACGAACTCTTTCACAAGGAGCTCTACTGTTACTAAAAAGTGATAAGTTTACTGATTGGTTAGACCGATCATCATTACCACACAAAAATAGACGCGCCGAGTATGTACCGTTAAAAATTTAAACAACAAACGATAAAATACAAAGATGGCATAACACTTATCTTGCAAAATCATAAATTACTCACAATCGGTTGAACTTTTGTCATTTCGTATTCACCTCAAGTCGTGTGAGTCGAAAACATTGTCTTTGTCAGTGGTGCCTATCACAATTTATATGTCATGGGTAAAGTTGCTTGAACTCGGACAAATTACAAAAATAGAAACCACAAAGAGTCTCAAAGTTTCCACATTGTCAAAGTTTCCTGATAGCCATTCCTGATCAGCAAGAACGTTTACATGGTTATGGAACGTTTTTTTTAAATGGGACTGTATGAAAAATAATTTTATTAAATTTGAACTACTTCTACTGTCCCGATTTTTTCTTCCCATATAAAAAAATAAGAAACTAAGTCTATTAGCAAATAAAACTATTTTTCCGGATTTAAATCGCGTATATTTGTTTTTTCAAACAAACCGACGTTTCGGGCCCTTTACAGGTCCCATGGTCACGGTTGACTGTCAACCGTGAAAAATTTAAATCAGTCAAATCGGAAAAAACAAATATACGCGATTTAAATCCGGAAAAATAGTTTCATTTCCTATGTGTAACAATCGCGAAAACCTAAGAACTCGATAAGTCTATTGACATTAAAAAAAATTAGTCAATTTTATTCATTTTGTACGAAAAATATTTTATGAAAATAAACTGACCAACTTCGGCTATCCCGATTTTTTCTGTATTATCTCGGGTCTGGGTGTTTATGGTACCATCGTTGTTTTCTATTTCTATAACACAAGTGCTTTGGTTACTTATTTGGGAATCGGAGCGACGAACGTGTTGTTGTCTAATATATATTTTTATTTATCTTCAAGGAGTACATCTTGATAGTATCTGTTGTACGTCGAAGAAGAAACAAACTTGAAATTCTTTGAGGTAAACGAAGAGAGAAGAGTAGAAGGAATTTAGCTTGATTGGATAATAAATCTAAGAAAGTGCTACTAGTCAATGTTAAATCGTTTTTTGATGTACTTTCACTAACACTTTCAGATTTATGATTGTAAAATGACGAATAGCTGTCGATTGTCCATTGCGTGACTTGCTCGCTTGCGCCGGCGCATGCGTTGCGTAACAATGGATTGTTCAATGTTCATCTCACTTCGTGAAGACACATTATAATTACATTTGCAAATCTTCATGCTATAAAACATTTTTTTTCGTCACCTAACCTAACCTAACTGCTTGAATCCGAAGGAATGTATTAGATCAGTGAAAATTAAAAATTTAATTAATATTTTGGATCTAAATCACGTAATCACGTAGGTATATTTCTTTTCCAACCAAATCAACGCTTCAATCTTTTTACAGGTTCCATAGTCCCATGATCTGATTGTCAGAAAAAATAGTTCCGTTTCCAATGTATAGCAATCAAAAAGAATACCAAAGATGAAGAACTCAAATGGCTTTGATTGGTTCCGAAGAACATAATACTATAATATTGGGATTTCAGAATGCATTGCTCCTTGAAGTTAGGTATATGTGCACTCTATCTATTCCAATCCCAGTCACATACAAGTCAAAGTTAATAAAAGCGTATTATAACTAGGGGTGGCACAAAGATCTGAGGGGCACTGCCATTGCGCCCGTCACCCTGAGACATAATTGACAAGTCCCATGTGCCCGCAATTTCACCAGCACCCTAACCCTTCTAAACCCGAACACAATAATGCTCATGCACATTACTGCTTGGCGGCGGCAGAAATAGGTAAGGTGGCAATACTTGCCTGGACGAATTCTTTGACAAGGATCTCTACTGCTACTAAAAACTCAACAACAACTTACGATTCCTCCTGAAAAGTTGTCATTTTGCAAATGTGACCTTATTACCTACACCAAGAGAACAACTTGGACATGCCACACTCTGTGGAAGAAGGTACAAAGATACGTAAGAAGTAAATATTTTGCTAAGTATCTGAGTATTTACTAAGCAAACCGTGGGTTAAGCAAATACTTTCATTAAGTTACATTACAACATAAAGTACCGCCATATTACAAAGTAAACCGACTTACATCGTAATATAAGTTAGGGTCTTGTAATCAACCTGAGCCGTATACAAATTATAATTCGTTGACACAATACTTTATCCGAAATAAAGATGTGAAATAAATTTTAAAAATTACTTTTGTCTTTGTAATTATGGGTTAATTCCTTAAATATTAATACAACCAAATGCAAAATTTAGTGGCAGTAGAGCTTCTTATGAAAGAGCTCATCCAGGGAAGTACTGCCACCTAAACTATTTCTACTGCGAAGCAGTAATGTGACCATTACCGCGTGTCGGTTTTGAAGGGTGAGAGAGCTGGTAAAATTGCAAGTACATGGGACTTGTCAACTTACGCCTCAGTGTGACAGACGCAGTAGCAGTGTCCGTTTGCTTTTTAAAACAGAGAGGCACTGCAACTGGTTACAGTCCGTTAGGACAGGCGTGTCACTTACCATCAGGCACAACTTGTTGGTCCCGTCATTAGGTATCATAAAAAAATTTAAAAAAAAAATCAGAAATAGGAAAATAATGTTATCCTAGATTTAATGAAATCCTATTACGACGTACTGTTTATCAATGTATTTTATAAAATATCGTAACTTTACGCACGTAAGGTTTCGACAACATATTATTGCAACTGCATCTTATGACAGAGTGTGTCAATTTACGGAAAGATTTCTTAGTAGAGCGTATTAAATAGTTACACGAAACCTCGTACAATGCCGTTTAACCATTTTACATATTTCTTATGAAGTAGTGGGTAAGCAGTACCTACTACCATAGAAATCTAATTACGTACATGGCTAACTGGTCTGTGGTTTTACCTCAGACTGTTTTAGAATTACAACAATATCAATATTTTTCCGAAATCCAATCAGGCTATTAATAATACTAAGCTTGAAGTTATGTCTATCTGTGATGAATTTTATTCAATAAAAATTATCAGTATTTAATTATTTAAAAAACTGTGCCATCCCTAATTATTTTTTGATTTGGAGGAAGAAATTACAAACATTCGAGTTCGAGTAATAAGTTAAGTTCAGAATCGGAAATTGATGCTGGATGAGTTAAGAGAATCGAATTAGTAAATTAATATAAAATGAAAACTTATATTTTTGTTTTTTTTTCTAGCAGTAAGTTATTAATAGTATCAATTTAATTTATTTAATCATAAATCATATGAATCAATGGAACTTTGTAAACTTTGTATTATTTGTCTACAACCTGCCTTTTTTGAAGACGGAATAAAATGATACTTGAAGGGTTGCAGGTTTTCATAAAATTTTAAATAGTATAGTTGTTGTCGTCAGTTTTATCGATTGTGAAAAAATTGTAAAATTTTGCCAAAAATGTCTAAATTGTGAATGTTACGACGTTGGCATCTTTAGTCTTATTTTGACAGTTGGCCTATTAGTATCGAAATCAAGAACAGGCGGATTTCATTATCTATATTGAATTAAAATAAACAACTTTAAAACACATCTCTTTGTGTTTTTAATGGACATATGTAGCTCTAAATGCAGTGTATGTATGTATTAACACACAAAAGTTGACAATTCAAATGAATCTGTGCCCAACAGTTGGACGAATAACGGGCCGATGATGATACAAATGAAACAAGGTCGCCTATTTCTTGCATAATCATAACCAAAGTTCAGTCCATAGTCGATAGAATATTTATCGAGTGCAATTATTAGTTGCTTGCTAACGGGTAATACTTTTGCGCAATGAATTGTCAGTTTACTCCATCTTTAAAAAAGACAGACTGTAGCTAAGTATTTCTTCTACATAATCCTATTACTTACCTTTTAAATTAAAATTTTGCGTGCAGGCCGCGGGCAAAACTAACCTAAATAATCAGCATTGACAAAAAAATGTTCTTTATACCTGCCATTTTGGTTACCTAGCAACGTTTTGTTATTAAACATTCTATATTAAATTTGGCTAGAGTTATAGTAATTCTCTTGCGTGCCATAACAGAGATTCCCGAAGTAAATTTTCTTTGGTCTCTTATACTTAATTTGCGTTTAATATTTTCATTTCATTTTTACCTTAATAGATAAAAGCACTAGGGTAACGCACTTCTTGTATTTTGTTCAAATACAATGTAATTCACACATTGATTGATAGGTAGGTACACTAAACACGAACTATAACAACTCAAGCGTTTCTTAATAAATTTCCACCAAGTTTTCACCATTTGTAAATATTTTTAAACATTTTTGATAGGGTTACTCAACAACTAAGCTATTAAATTGACATCAAGTAATTGCGGAGCAAGATGGCCGCGCTCGCGCGTAAAAAAGTTGAGTTTAATATACTCGTAAGTAATCCTATATACACCTATGTATATTGTGTATAAAGGATAATGACATCAATTATATTCTATCTCAAGCTAGGAATTCCTTCCTCTGTTACATCAGAGTATCAAAGTTTAAACTTACGTCCTTCCTCACAATCGGCTACCTCAATTATAAATTAAGATTATTCGTATTATACCTAACATAAATTACAATACATTATTTATTTCTCCCAATAGCTTAAGAACTCTGTAAGCATTTTGTGCAAACATACAAGCTGCTAAGAAATTAGGTAGGGAAATTTTAGAACTAATTACTCAGCTCATTGTAATGACAAAAAGTCTAACTTCGTTTTTAAAAATTAAAGAAAACAAGTACATAGCTAAACGCACCTTGTAAAAAACATCACTAGTGTTTAAAAACTCTTCACCTTTGAAATTATTAAAATAAAAAGGAATGTCACGGTATTATTCGTTAAACTTTTTGTCCGTAAAATGCAAAGGACGATTATGTTTGGTTGGATCTCTGGATTTGTTTTAAATCGCTGAAACATCTTTTTGAACTGTTTTTTAAATTTGAAACTTCTGGTGCAAGCTCACTCAATTTGCTAGCACCTTATATACATTAATAAAGCTACAATGTGAGATTGCTATGCAAGCTAGGTAAAAAAACAATGGTTTGGGGATCACCACGTTTCCGAGCAAGAACGTGACACTGACAGTGAAAATGTAAATATATACATAAGTTACTTGATTATACTTTTTAATCATAGTGAAGCGGAATTTTATTCAAAAATAACAAATATTTACTTGAAAACATAAACAAAATGTAATAAATAAAATATTCGGCCAATATTATGTGATAATGTTTATTATGCCTTATGTCTCAGGATGACGGGTTCAATGGCGGTGCCCCTCAGATCTTTGCGATTTAAAGGTCTGAGTGTCACTGCAACTGTTATGGACAGGCGTATAACTCACAATCACGACTTGTTCGTTCGTTCGTTCCGTCACTTGATATTATATAAAAAAAATAACCAACTTCAAAACAAAGGAGGAGCCGCTTTGAACAGTTTATCCAGTTTGAACACAATGCTCCTTCGTTATTATGTAAATTATATGCAAGAAGCTAACTTGTTTGAGAAAATATTTACCTCGGTTCACTTCATATTTAATTAGGAACTGATGATGTTTTCAATACATGGGGCTGTCGCTGTTGTTGTCTTAATCATGTTGGCATTGGGCTACGTTTATGGCGAAGGTAATGAGGTATCTTAAGAACTACCGGTGCGTTATATCAATATGTCATTACAACAGGTGGCCTTCGGAGTACGATGTCCCATTGAAGTGCTATTGCGATACCTTAATTGTGCAAGGAAGATAGGTAGAAAAACTATCATTACATCGGCTTGTGCCATTTTGAGTTTGTGAAAAGGTTACTCTTTCAAATGCAATTTTCAATTTTAAAAAGCCGTCGTTATTTTCGTTATAGACCTTTTTAGGGCAAAAATAAAATAATAAACATCGGCAAAAAAAGGGAAGAGCCGTGGCAGTCCAGTAGTTTGACCAACCGCCGCTCAAGCAGAGGGTCATGCGTTGGAATCCGGGCTTGAACTTCTGAGTTTTTCGTAATTTATTTACGATATTTAATATAAAATTTCCCATGAGCTTTTCGGTGCAGGAAAACAACGTGATAAAACTAACTCGATCGACCACGTTTTTAGTAGCTGAGTCAGTGGAGGTAAAAAACTAATTAAGGTAGAACCGAAATTTTAAAGAAAACCGTCACAAATAATCTGCTTAAAGGAAAAATTGTTATAAGATTTCGTTCGAAGAAGTGATATTATATTATTTCAAATTTAACAATAATATAACTCAAAATGGTACAAGTTAGTATAATGATGGCTTTTCTACCAATCTTTCTTGAGCTATTAAGGTTTCGTAATAACACCACAATGAAACACGTGTCACGTACCTACTTCGAAGACTACGTATTTTAAACAAAGCGACTTTCAGTTTTATACTTACATCTTATGATTTAATACTTTCTTAATTACAAACTATTCAGAAAGTATAGAATTATAAAGTTACATCCGTTAAGTTATTGTTGAGACGATAAATCATACAATGGAATGTAAATGAACTTGCACCCACAAAAGCTTGAGAAAAAACCACCACAACTTCTTGACGTCACGAGACCTCTGACGCACAAAGCTTGTAATCGGGCCGGTTACATCGGTCTATTGTAAAGACTTAATTTTTGATATTACTATAGTTTTTAGTGCAATTTTAACGCGATATCAGCAACGCCAAATGTTGGAATGACTTTAGTTATCTCACCGTGATATTACCATATTTTAATATGCTGCTATTCATATAGCATATAATTATCATTAATTATAAATAACTAAGTATATAGCAAAAACATAACATTGTTAGCATCACCGACGGCACCGTGACAATCACAATCCATCAAATACCAAATGACAATTTTTATTTGGAAATTCTAAGTCGTAAAAAAAATTATAACACTAAAAAAAATATCAATACCTACCATATTAAATGTTCATTACGAAACTGAATGTTTACAAACACCGCTAAAATAATATAGTGAAATTTAAAAAAATGATATTTGTTCGCGTAATTGTATTTTTGAACTTAAAATGAAATTAGCTTATCCCCAGATTTAAAGTTAGTACCTAGTGGATTATTATAAAACCTGACTTGCAACAAGTATTAGTAAGTGCTATATTATTATATATTACAACCTAAGACACAGGGTATCCTAGTTTAGGCTACTGTCTCTCACAAAATTGAATATTGAAACTCTATACTGTTACTATGTATCTATCTGATGTGAGACAACATAATTATTAAAACATATTATTATTATATTATTATACATTCTATATTATATACTATATAATTTGTTATTATTAAGATAAGACAGAGGCACGCTTTTATGTAAAATGAGATAAAATTTTAACAAAGTCAGTTGAGGATTATCTGTAATGGATGTTTGTTGATAAGCCGAGGTTGGCAAATAATAAATCCCGCCTAGTTGTAGATAGTCTTGCAGGGCGTCCGGATAAAGGACATACGAGTAGAGCAATGCCACAGGGGCGCTGCCGTTGCGTTGCATTGTCGTAACGTTATATGGTGATTGTATTATTTATTACACGAGCAGTGCGAAGTCTCAACGTAATGCCCTGCTTACTTACGCACCACCTTTCCTTGCTTCGTCTTTTGGCTCCTTGTTCGATGCGCAATGTGCGTTATAACGCATCACGTGACACGTAGTTCTAATTTGTGTGAAGTACAACGCATTGTCACCGCTCACGTGTTGCAACACCGACGTAATGCATCGGTCTTAGGCTTTTTGGATGCGTGTTCGACAGTGTCCGACTTGTCCGGCTTTTGTTAGACTTTTTACATTTGACCTGTTACGTGATGGTTTAAGCGCGGGGGTGTCTCGACGTAATAATAAATCCCGATTTACTAAATTTTCTTGTTATTTTATTACAATTTAAGAAGCTTTTTTCATAAATGTTCTTAATAACCTGATTTAAAAAAATTGTCGTAGTAAAACTCCGACACAAAATCTTTAAAAATGTAATATGTCCGGCTTTTTTACACAAATGTCCGGCTAAACGACCAGGCAACCGTAGATATAGATATGTCGGCCTAGTTTTGCCTAATCTATTATGCATTTTAGTACACTTTTGATCAATACGTAATAAATGTTTGGTGCACGTCATTTGTATAAACAATGATAATCTGCTTATCAAAACATTATCAAATTTATGAATATTGGTACATATTATTGTAAGAGTATATTCTAGTTATGTGGTTTTCGCGATGACTACACAAATTAAATGCTTTAAAGCCCAAAATGTTGGTTCGTTTGAAAAAAAATATAGAACGGGATATTAAATCCGGAAAAAGCTTTTTCTTTATGTCGAAATCGGTTCACAAATATCGGAGTATATGTATACACATAACATATACACATAAAAAATACAGTCAAATTGAGAACCTCCTTCTTTTTAGCCGACTTCAAAAAAGAAGGAGGTTCTCAATTATTTGACTGTTTTTTTTTTATATGTTACGCGATTATTCCCACATTTGTGAACTGATTTCAATGATTCTGTTTTGATGAAACGCGGGTGCTTTAGCAGTGGTCCTATTGAATTTGGAGAAGATATTCTATCTGTCAGGATCGCAAATTATGGGATGAATCCGGAATTTCACTCGCTTTTCATTAACCGGTTTTAATAACACTTTGCAAAAAAAATTGTAACTAAAGATGTAATTCCACAAACTAACTGCCTCCGTGGCCGAACGGTTACCATGCCGGACTGCTACGCAGAGGTCCCAGGTTCGATTCCCGGACCGGGAGAAATATTTGTATGGCCTACATTTATTTCTCTCGTGAGTTTGGGTGTATTTTGTGGTTGTGTATGTCTGTGTCCATGGCACCCGCGACACAGGGTTTCCCTAGTGCAGGGCTATGTTGAGTGTGTACCTACTTTATTAATCAATATTAATCAATTCCACAAACTTTTGACTCGGTTTAAATTAAAAAGTTAACATTTTAATATCTAGATAGCTCTATAGTATATTAATAAGCGTATATAGTATTCTATTGTTTTCTGTATGATGCCTATAGTACGTATGTTGTTGTTTCTTAGCCTAAACATAGTTTCAAGTTGGTAAAATATGTTATTGTAATGCCAGTCGTACGATATTGCCATTGTAAGTAGAAACAAAACGTTTAATGTTCTTCTCCACGACATCTGACTTTTGTTTTACGATTTATTTTATTATCACACGTAAGAGGTGCTAATAACAAATGCAAAATATGCATTACAAGTGTTTACTTACTTTATATTCAAATAAACAACTGTGTAGAAAAAATAAAATAGTATCACGTTTTTTTCTCATTTAGAGGCATGGTAACATTGTCCACTACTGTCTGGTTTGTAAGAAACATCCTTGTAAGTTTTTACTAAAATTTGACTTGATTTAGTAAATAATAATAAATTGGTGATACCGTCTTATCGAAATATGTAAGTTGAAAAAAAGATATAGGTACCCTATATAAATCTAAACCTATATTAAAAACTACCAATTAGAAAATAAATACTAACATGAAATAAATTATTAGACCTATATTACAAAATTAGATAGATTTCTGTGATAATCTCCAACAATCCCCAAATTTAATATTAAAATACCCTTTATTAGAAGAGGCTCGTCTTCAGTGGTGAGATGTACATACAACGGTCTGATATAGGTTTATTTACGACTCTCACGCACATTAGGTATGAGCGTTCGAGGAATCTCAACAAACACATACACTACACATAGAAATGTATTTTTACGACGAACGAGAAGAATACAGGAAAACTTAGTTAAGTTTATATAATATTTTTGTTTTCAATGCTTTTGAAATGTAATAATAAAAAACAAAAAAATAGAATTTAACGCAAACAACAACAAGTAGCTCGTCAAACTTCACAATTTTTAAATTCAACTAGTAGTTGTTGTACCTTATCAAAAAAAATAAAAAATATGTAATAAACTCAATGCTACTAATACTACTACGAAGGGCAGACAGTCCTAAGTGTCAAACACGATGCACTTGACTATACCCAACGACCCTATTTAAACAGAATTCTCAAACTAACAACTCTAGTATCGAACAAAGTACTCCAGAATTCAGACATTTTATGATATACCCTTAATTATGTCCTAAATATTATGTGACGTACATATAATAAAATATGATAATAAACATCTCATGAATACTCTCAACTATAATGTCTACACACAGAGAAAGCGCAACACGGTTAATAAATTAGTGTAATGCTTATTTTCACATGCTTTACGCGAGGTACGTAAAACGCTATGCCCGTAATAGAGTGTAAAACGTCTTGTCTGTATGTCGTTTCATGCAATTTACTTGATGAGAGTTTGTGGTTTGCACAAATTTTCTTACTCTGGCCTTTAGTTTTTCATAATAAAGGTTAGAACCTCCACTAAGAACCAGTAAATAATTAACAAATTACGTTCAAAATGTTTCACGTAATACGTACTCGAATCCATTAAACCTTTCACCTCCTGAACGTTACATTCGAAGACCTACGTAAGTAATAAATAAATTTAAGTAAGTTCTCATTTACCATGGATACCGACTCTACATTTTGTAACAAATAAATAAAGCCAGTTAAACTAATTTGAGTGTTTACATTTATCAACGTCACTTCACTTAATACATTTAAATCGGAACCAACTACTACATTAATAAAATTATTTAAGTATATTGAATTTATTGCTATTATTAATTATTGCTATTTTTAAATTATTTTTATATACATAACCGAATAAAGAACTTCATTAAAAACTATACATACACGGACGTACATTAAAAACAACTCCGGAAAAATAGTTTCATTTCCTACAAAGAAAAAAGTTTAAGAAAAACCAAAATATTTAAAAATGAAAATGCACTCACCGAAAATACCAAAGTATAATGACAGAACAATAATAATTTACGAAAATGTCGTCACACTATCGATATATCAGAATTTAATTAAACTTTTTTATTATTTTTTTCCTGCAGATCATGAAACGCTCTTTTGACTGCTAGCGCTACGAACGTTCGCGTGTGTTGTGAGCCGGCGAAGCGTCAACAGCGCGCGGCGGAAGCCCGGCCCGGTGGGGTGCATGTAGTTTGATCTGATTGTACCGGAGTCGGTACGAGGACATACAATTGACGTAAATAATTCTTTAAAACGAATTATCAGCTAAGCTACTAGATAACATTGTTTTTGTTATTAAATAATCAAGGAGGTTAAGGATAAATACAATCGTAGGTTAATAGATATTAAATAAATGAAAATACTTACGAAACAAGTAGGAAGATCTGTAACAAGGTAGAAATACCTAACACGCCCATAGCAAAAGGATAAAGGGAATTCTTGGGGACTATGTATTGGGGCGTTGTAATAAATGTCTATTCTATTCTAAAAATATGTAAAAAATATTCTCCGATTTTCATAGCAACCTTTTCTGGTTTACCTTTGCCTTAAATACAGTTGTTTGATTCCGATTTGTATAGCTTACTAGAATATATATATATATACATATTTATGATTCCAAGTGACGGGACGGACAAGTGTGCGCCTGGTGGTAAGCGACACGCCGGTCCATATCAGTTGCAGTGCCACTCAGAGCTTTAAATCACAAAGATCTGAGGGGCACTGCCACCGCGCCCGTCACCCTGAGACATTTATGTTGATAAGTCCCATATGGCTGTAATTTCAGCAGCACCCTTACCCTTCAAAACTGGAATACAGTAATGCTGACACTACTGCTTGGTGGCAGAAATAGGTAAGGTGGCAGCACTTACTTGAACTATCTCTTTGACAAAGATCTATACTGCTACTGAAATATCTTTGTGTCATAATATTCAAATAAAAAAACACTAACTGCGACTCTGCCGATATTGGACCTTTATTAGTGTCGCCGTGGGAGATAGAAACAAGTGAAGAACGCGTCTCTCCATTAAGGTAAAACACAATCAGCCTTTCAAAAGAAAGTTACGTACAGACATTCACACAATGATATGACGTCTATTCCGTTCAATGATTCCCCACTGTACTGTTTAATGAGCTTGTGTGGTTCTGTATACGTAAAGTAGTTCGTATTGCAAACACTGATGGATCTCGATATTATGATTCAAAGTCTCTCATCATTCTATGTCTCTCATGGATTTTCTCCCGTCGAGGCCATTATAATCGATTTTCTTTTCCTTATAGGTAATTTAAAAGTAGTTGTGTTTGATGCAACACGCAGCCATTAATTAAAGTTAAGTAGGGAATTAAAAAGATAATGTGTGTGTGTGTGTTTGTGTGGTTTTATCGCCTTTTTTGTGATACTACAAAATATGTTAACCTTTGTTTAAATCCACGTAGATATTACTAGTTTCAATTTATAACAAATATTTTTGAAACATTGTGCCTATTTTATCTATACATTATAGATTTATTTGTTTAGTAATCTACATTACATACCTGCCCCACGAACTTCTCATTTACCTGTTACGTCCATATTTTGTCGTAGCCTCTGTTGCGTGGCAAGTATAATATCATTGTATGTGGCAGTATCCACAAAGTATGTAACGAAACCAAAGATAATTTTGTACCTAACTTGGTGTTGTTAGTTGTTCCACCTCCACGCGTGTGAAGTTCTTGAGCAGTCTGTGATGAAATGTTGTCACAGAATGCCCAAGGATGTAGCCGGTACACCACTGACAACTCTCGGCGTGATGTTCTTCACATCTTGTGCACAAGCGAACAGAATAAAGAAAATTCTTGCCAACTCAAATTCAAGCGAGTTAGGCTCGATAAGCAAAAAAGACAATACATTTACAACTTCGCCAGCAGAGACGGAAACAACCCTAGTGGAAACACACTGCCCAGGATGCAGGTTCGTCAAAGATGACACGGGTGAAGAAATGAACTGCAACACATCCACCCACAACTGGCAATACGCCGAAAAGGTGGTAACATACGACAAAACAAAATGGGCATTCATGGGCAAATACCTTTGAACCATACAAAGCCCCGGGCGAAGATGGAGTATTCCCCGCACTACTACAATGGGGCGGCGACACACCGGTCTGGCACTTAGTCAACATCTTGCGGGACTGCCTAGCGTTCGTCTATGTGCCTCAAAGATGGAGAGAGGTAAAAGTTATCTTCATACCGAAACCAGGAAAAAACGAGTATATTGACGCAAAATCCTTCAGACCTATTAGCCTCACAACGTTCTTACTAAAGACACTAGAGAGGTTATGTGATAGGGAACTGCGGGATGGAGCCCTAAGGAACATACCGCCACACGGCAATCAGCATGCATACAGCCAAGGCAAATCCACAGAATTTGCCCCTCCATGCTGTTCTCGGCATGATTGAAGAGGCCCTGAACAACAAGGCAATCTGCCTAGGCATATTTATAGACATCGAAGGAGCCTTCGACAAAACAAACTTTTCCAGCATACAATCAGCACTAAGAAGACACGGACTGAATGAAGCACTGACCAGCTGGATTAGTAACATGCCTAAGCAAAGAACAATAAAGACTACAATAAATGAGACGCCATGGTAGCGAGGGGATGCCCCCAAGGTGGGGTAATATCACCTCTGCTGTGGAACATGGTTGTAAATGATCTCATCACTAAATTAAACAGGGAACATTTCTTCATAGTAGGTTACGCTGATGACATAGCTATACTGATAACAGGAAACTATGCCAATACACTCTGCGATATCACACAAGCTGCACTCCGAATTATGGAAAGATGGTGCAGTATATATGAACTATCGGTAAACTCGACAAAAACAGAACTAATAATGTTTACAAACAAGAGAATACTGGGCAACTACCTACTACCCAATCTCTTCTGCACATAACTAAAACTATCGGCGGAAGTTAAGTATTTAGGAATAACACTTGACAACAAACTGAACTGGAACAAGCACTTGGACAATAAAATCAAGAAAGCTACAATCACCTTCTGCCAGTGTCATAAAATGGAAGGTAAGCAATGGGGACTTTCACCCAAAATAACTCTATGGGTCTACAAAGCCACCGCTTTTATCACCATAAAACCTACAATACGGCGCGGTAGTATGGTGGCCACGAACCAAACTGACAACCGCAGCAGACAAGCTGGACAAATTCCAAAGACTAGCATGCATGGCGACGACTGGCTGCATGAGGACGACTCCGACTGCGGTCCTCGAAGCGATGTTGAACCTGCCCCCTTTCCCACTGTTCATCAGACAGGAAGTACGACAACGGCAGTGCGTTTAAACAAAGCTGGCCTATGGAAGCACAGGAGGACCCCACATACAGAAATCCTTTACAAGATTGTTAAGGAGGAACCGCTACTGGAGGCGGCTGTGGACAGGACCCCCCAAACAATTTTCGACAAAAAATACAAGATACAGTTGTTTGAAGTCCCAATGTACGACAAACCCCCAAAGAGGTTCGCATCTTCACTGACGGGTCCAAAACAAATGCAGGAAAAGGTACTGGGGTATTTTCAGAAGACCTCAATATCAGGATTTAACACCGCTCGGCAACCATAACACAGTATTCCAGGCTGAAAGTATGGGTATCAAGTTGGCAGCAGAGGCAGTCATAGCTAGAAGAGTACAGAACCACTCAATTCGTATGCTCTCCGACAGCATGTCAGTACTTTAAGCACTGGGCGACTATGACATAAACTTAGGACTTATCCATGAATGTCACCAAGCACTCACGGAAGTATGTACGTACAACCATGTAAGACTACAGTGGATCAAAGGACACAGCGACTCACGTGGCAATGACGCAGCAGATTAACTGGCCAGAAGAGGTTCGGAGACGGACGCTATAGGACCAGAACCTATAGTGTCCCTCCTCTACCAATGGTCAAGAGCAACTATAAACAAAGGTACAAAAACTATTCATAGTAACACCTGGACAACCCATACGGTTTGTAGACAGGCTAAGGAAGCACACCCATGCTTAACGCCAGCCTATCTCGTATATTTCTTAACCTCTAAAGGAAAGAGCTGCGCGTTCTAACTGCCGCTCTGACGGGTCATGGTCCATATAATAAACACCTTTTCAATCTAGGTATCACAGACAGCCCTCCATGCAGAGCATGCGTGGAGGGGGCGGAAACGGCCGCGCACATCCTACTGCACTAAAGAACTGTACCTACCAAAAAGCCTTTTGCCGTGTCGCTGCGACGCCAGTGGTCTCGAAAATAACCAGTATCTTAGCACTAGTAAACTAAAATTGATTAAAAAAAGATTTCAAAAATTACAAGTTTGCGTATCATTAAACTGAATGATAAACGTATTTACAAGATTACAAGATCCAAGAAGAAAGAATTTGTATGTACATGTATGCCGTAAAATTAAATTACAATTTAGACGATCTACATCACAATATTACTAAGATTGAATCGCGAAAACACGAAAATAAGAGTTAGGTGTCCATAAACAATGTTAGGTATATCAGGTATAATAATAATAATGTTAGGTTTCAACAAGTACGGTTTTTTACCTAATTTGGGTGACAATGTTTAATTTTGTGTTTTACGTAAATATTATGGGTTGGTATTATATTAAAAAGTTCAAAAAGTTGAGTAGTTTTAAAGATATACGGAAAAAAACCTTGTTTGATCACCAAAATTGAACATAGTCACCAAAATTAGTACATAAGAAAAAAATACACAAATTAAATCAGAAAAAATATTTAATAGCCATATAGACCAGGATCTTAGATGTTGAGTCTCATACGGCTAATTACTTGGACCTTCTGCTAACAACTGACCCAGAGCGATACTCTGTGATAACAATGCCCCACTGGATACTTCCCATCATTGTCTAGTGAAAACTGTACTCGTATACTTCCCACCCGCTCAGTGGTGGTAATATAGGTTAGCAGATTGAAACGAAATGCGCCTTTTCTTTGCTTCATATCCCTGGAAGGCTTGCTTTTCTTCAGGAGACTCGTCAAGCTGCGCTGATGCTGTAGTCGAAGTTTTGCGTTTAGGTATGGTGTATTACATACATACTCTGAGCTACCCAATGGTCCCCAAGCTCGGCCATGGTTTAGCGCTGACTGTCGCCATGCTGAAGCACAAAATCAGTTCGCGTACCAAGCTTGGGCAGACGCTCGACTACGCAAAGTTTCGAATACTCGGAATCTGAAAAATGCTTTTAATAAGGCCGCCAAGAAGTACAAAAACGTGTTACGTAGGGCCAAGTTCGACTGCGTACGCTGCATAGGAGCCAAGCTTGTCTCTTATCCAGCGCTCAGCAAATCCTTTTGGTCCCTGGCCAAAGCGAACTTTTGTCGCCCATCTTTGCCACCTCTGCTGAGGCCGGATGGCTCGCTGACTCATACAGCAGAAGAGAAGGCGACTCTTTTTACTCACTCTTTGCAGAGAGTTCGCGTCTGGATGCCGCAGGGAACCTACCACCTACTTTACCTCAGGCTGGCTGCCAGTTCGCATACGCCAAAAAGAGGTACTTAGAACTCTGCGAAATCTAGACGTGAATAGGGCTAGCGGGCCAGATGGAATTCCAGCAATAGTCCTGCGTATCTGTGCGCTAGAATTGTTTCCTGTTCTCACACGGCTGTACCGCCTCTCACTTGAAACTGGTGTAGTTCTTCGATCTTCCGAACATCGGGAGATTGATGCCAGAGTCCTCTGGGTTCCGTACAGTCTGCAACTCTCTTTCTGCTGCATATCAATGATATGTTAATTCCAGGGGCCTTTGCGTATGCTGACGACAGCACAGTTGTAGGTAGGTACTTGACCAATGCAAGGATCAGTGGAGAGTACATCCATTCTTGTCGAGACTCCATGCTTAGTCGTTTGGATTTGACACTTAAGGCGGTCTCAGGTTGGGGCGATGCCAATCTTGTCAAAACGCTACCAAAACACAGGCGTGTGTATTCTCCATAAAACGGAGTTCCTTTGACCTGACTCCAACTTTTCTTGATATATTATTATATATACCGATAGCCGACTGTCTCTAGCTACTTGGGATAGACCTGTCCTCCAATTTGAACTTCGGCAGATACATAGAATTCATGGCCGAAAATACATCCTGGAAGATTGGCATCCTTTCCAGAGTGAGGCGTTACTTCGCACCGGGACAGTTGCTTCAACTGTACCAAGCACAAGTCCGTTCGTGTATGGAGTACTGCTACCACCTATTGGATGGCTCTGCTACATACCTACTGGTCACTTTAGATTCAATCGACGTGCCAAGAGGCTTACAGGTAACACGAAATTAGTAGATGTGAAGCTGGAGAGCCTTGAACATCGCCGTAAACTTGCCTGCTTATCGATATTCTACAGGATATACCACGGAGACTATGCGATGGAATTACACAATTTAATTCCACCTTCCCCTTCACCGGGGAACTAGACGTAGACTTGGGTTCCATCCCTATGTTGTTCATATGCCAAAGATCCGCATGAAGCGTTACGCTTCTAGATTTATATGGCAAACGGCTATGAAGTGGAATTCCTTGCCGTATACCCTGAATGCTATAACTTAGACTTTTTCAAGGCGAGAGTGAATAGGCAATATTTAGGTGTACATGCTCCATCGTCGACCTCATCGTCACACCAGGTGAGACGAAGATCAAATGCACACTTACATTTTGTATAAAAAAAAGAGTCATTATTATGCATGAGTATAAATTTTTCATTAAATGAACTTTAATTTGTTTTCCAACACTATTGATTTGTAGCCAACAACAGTGTTATTATGACAGAAAAAACTACTTACGTTCTAATTTTAGTGTTACGATACAATTTTGGTGAACACAGATAAATCACGAAAATTGTGTCACCAAAATTGGAAAATTAGCTAAAGTTATTTTAAAAAATACACTATTTAAGTTAAGGCAACATTAACTATAGCATATCAAAGGTACCCAAAATCAACATTCAAAATGCACACAGCATTATTTGAAACCTTATTTGTTTCCTCGGTAAAATGACCACAAAAATTGTTCAGTTTTCGCCCCCATATCACCAAGTATTAGTACTTACCTTTTTGGCGGGAATAGCAGCACTATCTCCGCACAGCCGATCACACTGTGCATTAGCGCGACCCCGGAAGAGGCGGGAGGTAGTGATCGGAAAGTTCTCCAAAACTTACAGTATTTGCTAGTGAGCATTTTAAATTGTTCACCAAAATTAGGCTCTTCCCGCGGACGATTATTCTTGGTACGATATTACTTTATATTACACCGTTTAATTAATCATTTATTTAATTATGGACAGTAATATTCACTGAGAACACGGGTGTACCAGTATTTTTTCAAAATATGGTTCGATTTTTTTTCAATCAAGGAAACAAGTTTCAGACATAGGTTGTGGACGCGTCACCAAAATTAGAAATCCAGACTAAAAACATTATAAATATACTATAACGTCGACGTAGGAATTTTTCTTTAGTGGCTCCAGGTGAAGATTTAAGTATACTTGACTACAAAAAATATTACATATATATTTTGGCAACTTATACTACGACTTTCGACCACGCCGCGCTAAAATCACAGCTGGGAAAATCACTGATATAATTATTCAAAAGTGGGTAAGTTACCTAGCTAATGTATTATTTGCTTACACAATATTAACGAGTAGTAATAAAGAAAAATAATGTTACAAGAAAAATTTATGCAAATTGACATACTATATACTTACATGGAAATACATACCTGTTACATATGACTAAGTATGTACCTAACTACATAGTCCTACTGAATACAATAGACGCGATACAATGCAAAAATACAGCTTTTACCTATGTATGTATTTACTTTAAGATCCACGACATGCGCATGTGTGTGAAAGTGTACGATTATTTATTTTTAAACACCAAACAGAGGCTCTTATTTAATAACGACGTTCGTTAATAAAGATTTCCTTTACAATATGCTTAATTTACACACAATAAAATTGACCTGTGCTCTCGTGTATGCAATCGATTTAATTATCTTCATTGAACTTTGATTTTCCTATTTTGTACCACTTTGTTCGTAAACCTGCTTGTATCCTGTAAGTGTGTAAACTAGGACTCGTCATTGTGCAAAGGGTGTATAACAATTTATATTGTAATAAAATATTTAACTATAATGAGCCTAATAAGATAATGAGGAACGAATGGACAATGATAGTCCGAGAGTTAAATAGGCTTTACTACAGTATTGTTTAACACTCTGTTTTTACTACGACTGGTAAAAAAATGTCTATTTGTGTTCTGTACAAAAATATAAATTAAGAAATAAAATATTTTTATTTTTATTTTAATGTCTTATTTGAATTTTATTATTAATGAATGTGAGATGCTTTTACTAATGCGTAAAATTTCCTTGTCGCGTTCTCACATTCGTGCGAGTGGCGATGCGAATAGCGATGCGATACACGAACAGTATTTCTAATATTATAAAAGTACCAGTCAATGAGTTGAAAGCGAAGAAGAACTCGTTAATGGCAAATTTCCGTGCGCATCTTCGTAAGAAAAAAACAATCTATAATATCGGGTACGGGGGCGGAAAATGTTTATGAACCTATATGGTTCGCATATACCGCCATGGAAAATTTCTTAGGATCAGTGTATGACTACGAACGCACAATAGGCACTGAAGATAATGTAAGTATTTTTATAGATACCATTGTATATACGTAGGAGTCGCGTGCAATGAAAAAATATACCTAACGTTTGTTAATTTTCGAATATAATTATGTAAATATTAGATATTCCAAAAACAAGTACCTACTTTGTGTTGTGTTCAAAAATATGTAGTAAGTAATCATGTCATGGATTTTTTAAATAAAATTATACTTTTATTTCAGAGAAAAGTAAACAATCAGTGATAAATATACTCTCGATGTTTTATATATTTATCCACATCATTTTCGTAAAAATTATTACAAAGCATTTGCATTTTTAAATTATGTTTGTGATTTTATCATTATTATGTAACCACTTTTAAAACTACGGAATTTATTCGATTTTAGTCAGAATCTACTATTGAAATTGAAACCAATTATAATTACCTAATTTGAGTGTTTTCCGAGAATTTACAATAACCTTTTTTTTTATACATTTTAATGAAAATACATAGTATAAATATTTACGAAAATTATATGGATACTTGCCATGAAATACCAAGAGTTTATATTTACCGTTGATTGTAGTTTGTATACTTTTCTCTCAAATAAAAGTACACTTTAAAAAAAACTCATGTCTTTTGACTCGTGCTCGAAAAACCGTTCATGACGCGATCGCACAAGTGGCGATACGAGTCGCGACGCGAATCTGACCGTTTACACATGGGTGTCAAGTATCGCATAACCACTCGCACGAATGTGAAAACGCGTTTCAGGCACTCGACACGAATGTTTCGTCGATTGTTTCGACGAAACATTCATTAATTTTATTTGCCTAATTTCCTTATTCATATTAATTTAAAAACACCACAAATCACGGCCATTTGCAAGTTGAACTCTACTGTTTTAAATCAGATCAAACCTACAAGTTTTGTCTCATTGTAAGAATCCGCGTTATATTACTGCAGGATCTATATTGAATTGTAAATAAAAAAATTCATTGTAATTATAAAATGTACTGAAAATGTAAAAAATGACATGAAAAAAAGAAAAACAATTGTGATTAAACAAAAGAAACAAAAAATAAATTACAAAGGAGTAAAGAAATATTTAACAAAAAAAGAAATTGTATGTCGTTGACACAATTGCGCCCGCGCATGAAATTAAAATAAACGACCTGTTGACACTTCAATCATAACTTAAATACTAAAATATTTAAAATACATTTAAACAAAATATATAACTACAAATATTAGAATAAGTATTTCTCTAGTATTCAGAACAAGTAGTAGTCACAGTATAATACAAAATTATACTGGCAATTTGTATTGCCAATATAATTTTGTATTATTTTTTTGCTACTTTAGAAAAGGCCCTGGAATGCAATTTCTTATCAGATGTCATTACTTCAACAACTCTAACTTTAGAGTCCTTGCCTGGAAAGACTTACTATACGACCTAATGGCCAGAATTGTGGATGAACCATATCATCCTTTAATAAAACCAAATCACCTTCATGTATATTTGGCTGATTATTTTACCATTTTGTCCTTTTATTCAAGGAGACTAGATAATCGTTTGACCACGCCTGCCAAAAATGCTGCCTGAATTGTTCAATGGACCTCCAAAATTTTAAGTGGTTATTAGGAACATTCAATAAAGATAGGTGTGGAAATGAAGTTAATGGACAACCTATTAGAAAATGTGCCGGCGTCAAAACTCTGAAATCTGATGGATCATTTGTCAACGGACAAATAGGGTGCGAATTTAAAATCGCTTCAATTTCAATAGTCAATGTAACTAATTGTTCGAATGTAAATAATTTAGCACCTAAGACTCTTCTAAGATGAAACTTGAATGATTTTACTGCAGCCTCCCATTATTCACCTTGGTGAGGGAGGACTGTAAGCAGGAATGTAATGAGATTGAATGCCCTTGGTGGAAGTGTATTCAGTAATTGTCCTTTGAAATGACAGTCATCATGTCCGAAAAATGGCCTCTGTAATATATTGTGCCACTTTAGAATTGGAGGGCACTTCCGTTGCTTCACCAGTCCTCTCGAAGGCACAAAATTTAAAAACTACCCTAACACAAAATTTAAAAATTCAATATTTCTGAACTCCCCTGTTTGTCGCATCTGGTTTTATTTGTGGTAGTACTTAGTACTATAATTAACATATCCGCGTTGAAAAAAATGCTAATATGTAAAAATTCTTCAGAAAAAAAATAACGAAATCATAGAAAAAAATTAATTGTGGTCTAGGAAAACTTGATATTTTTTTTATTTTTTATTTTAGTAGTTTTCTATCATAACATGAAATATTTAAAGAAAAATCATTTACAGGAAAGGAAATAATCTGATTTTATGGTTTTTATGGATTTTTCTCGATTTTCTAAGTTTCTCTAAAACTATGATAGATACAGCGTGGAGAATTTTATTACGAACTTTTTTTTTTTAATATTATCTTCCTAAAAACACATAAAACGAGGATGTCCGCAACTAAGGTAAAATAACACACCATAGTAGTTTGTGTAACACTGTGACGAGGAGCAATTTACGTTTATTTTTCCCGGCCAAGGGTTCGATAGAATCAAGACGTAGCTAGTCGGTCTTTTTGAACCGTTATAGCTTTTGAATGAATAAAACAGGTTTATTTCGATTAATACTTGATGCCTTAGAGCATACAACACGCTCTAAACCTAGAACTTAGTGTCACGATTACAGATTCCTGGTCACTAAAATGTAGTATTCCTAATTCAAAATTAAAAGGCATAAAGCCCTTCTGTTTATTTATTTATTTATTTCTTCTTACAAAGGTGATCCTTATTTATACACATCATAATGAATTTAGACTTAATAAAAGAATCTAATTAAGATACCTTTGTAAGAGGCTGGAGTCTATACTAGGAATTAACCTGTGTGACAGAACTCCAGGCTCTCACCCGACTGAAAACTACAGGTTTCATTTAATCAATATAATAATAATTCTGTCAACCACTTGTCAACAGACAGTGCTGCTGAAATAAAAATCTAATTATTTGTAGACAATAAATATCTAAATAATGTTAAAATAATTACACAAACCATAATAATATACACTTATGCGCTATAATAATAGACAATTGGGCACGTAAATAAAGCTTACAGCTGACACTTGCGGCTGATAAATTGTAACACTGGGTCACTTGTCAGTTGCAGGGATTCGCTTTGGGACTTTTGGAGGGAAAAGTGTCGTTTTTATTTTGACTTTCAATTATTTTGTGAAATCTAGTTTAAAGTGGAATAGGATAGTGCTATTGTGCCTTAATCGAAGATTAAAATGCGAAATTATACAAATCTCGAACTAAAATACCCGTATCGGCCCGTTCTAAGGAATCCCGAGTCAATCCAAGCACGCCACCTCAAATTGCCTATCCTCTTTGTGGTGGCCATATTTACAGAAATATAATTAAACGTTTATGTTTTCGGCTGAAGGACTTTGTTTCTATGGCCAGCAATAAATTAAAAAAAAGAAATGTCACTTGCAATTTTCTTTTATTAAGAGTTTTAGCTTGGAATCTAGTACTTTGAGCAATGTCGTCATTAAATTATATAAATATATATTTCTTAAATCGTATTTAATTATCGGGATACTCGGAAAAATTTTCCATTTTAGTTCTAATACGTTATGTTTTTAATTTCTCTTAAATAACTTAATTCACTTATTTCGGTTTTTATACATCGTCTTTTATGCGGTGGGAGTCAATATTTATGTTTTCACTTTCACTTAAATCACAATATCTTCTATCACTTTGAACAAAAACTCTGAATTCGTAATTAGTATTATTTTCAGGATAAAATCTTTTGTAATTTAGTTTAAGATAAGGAATATAGTTCGAACTTTCTTCATCGCTATTTCTTTTTTCGTTTTTTCTTAATAATATACTTAAAATAAATATAATCTTTGTAAAGACAAGTTGTAACTTCAAAAGCCCATTGCCAGTAATGATGTGACAAGGTCTGAATTATCAAAGAAAGAAGTACTGAGTCTTTGTAAATAATTTTAAATCAAATCTTTGGCTTTGCCATGCTATAGGTACATGCATACGTAGTCGGGCATTTAAACTTGATGAGAACTTCTTCTTTATTTTTTGTGTTAACTTCATGTCGTAGTTTGGAACTTGTTGTTAATATGCTTTTCACATAATTCTAAGATTTGAAGGCAATTGTAATAAATAAATTAATAATATAAATTTATTTGCCATAATAATAATACAACATGCACAGTGTACAGTAAGTAAGTATCAAAGAATCAGTATTTGACCGCTGGTACCACTGAAAGTGTGTGTCACTTGCATGTGTGTAGGAAAAAGTGTGCGTATTTGATGTGAAAACACTTCATTAAGCAGCAGCAGATAACTCTTCGGGGAACGACATTCACACGTCTATACTGTATTGCAATGAAGGAAAGTATATACTAGGAGGGGCAGTGAGTTGTCGTAGTATAGTTTGGAGAAAGAGTTGGCGTACTGTGAGTACCTCACAATATTCATATAAGGCTCTTGTTGGAAAACTAAATGGTTTGAACGTATGTACATACCTTTAAAACTGCTCTCTGAGCGCGCTCGATCCTAAGCGTGTGAGTTTTAGATGAACCACCCCATGATGTTATGCAGTAAACCAGTAAAGATTGACACAATGCACCACACCATTTTTAATATACGCCGTTCAGCTACTTGCCTCAAACGCTTAAAAACGTATATAAGCTTACGTATTCTGCCTGTTAGGTTTTAAATGTGGGGTACAAAATTTAGATGTTCATCTAAAATCACACCCAGGTACCTGACAGTGGTAGCTGTTTGTAATTTAGCACAATCGCAATGAAGGTTACTATTTACAGCGTGGTTATGGGCTACTAAACTGAGCTGTAACGGGTCTAATACTTTTGGTTGATTAATACTGAATTTCAAAAACTTCGTCTTAACAACATTTAGCGACAGTAAATTATCAGTGAGCCAGCTGGTTATCGAGTTAAAGCCAATTTGTGCAGCTTGGAATGCTTGCTCCCAAGTGCCACATGAATGACAAAAGAATATATTTGTCACAATTACAAGTGATTATAATTGCCTTCAATGTATTCACATCTACATACGCACAAGAAGTGTCGGATCATAAAAAAATTCAATTTTGAAAAATTGATATTTTTCAGAAAATAGGCAAGTTTTAGAAATATTTGTTTTTTCCGATATTTTTCCACATTTGACAGTTGAGACCACCCAAAACTTAAAGATACTGCACGAAAACAATGGAGCCATGATTTTTGACTGTGATTTTTTTTCACTGTGGTCCGTTCATTTTAAATTTTGTTTTACTATAACTTGCTTTTAGCTATACAATTTTATGTTATGATTCACGTTAAACAAAATTTCAAATAATATATCTAAACGTAGGATGTAATATGAGCCTTTGAAATATATTTTGACTATTTTTCAGAAATTTTTCCGGAAAAATTTCCACTATTCGAATTTTTCGGAAAATTACCTTACAGCATCGTAGAAACATTAAACAATATCTACCTTATAATATACTCGGTGCAAACATACGTCCATGGTGCAAACATACATAGCGCATCACAACTCTATTGTCATTTGTCAATTGTCATTTTTTTGCTGTCACGAGCCGGTCGGTGAGCGAGCAAATTGATCAAAATTTTGTTGTAGCCTTTTCCTTTGTGCTTGTTTACGAACACAAACACCGTTGTTGTGAAATATGACAGAAAAAAGTACTTTTAAATTGGTCTCAACCACAAAAGCATCAAATGTAATACCGGTGAATAAGTACGTGTCGAAAAAGACCGGTATCACCGTTATCATTGCTGATGTCGGGGGTCCACTTGTCAACGGATTCTTCTGTTTTGGTGAGAGTCCATTCTATTATTTCTTTTGTTACGTTTAGCAATATTTAAATGGTTGACACTTTGATTTTTAGCGACGGAAGCACACGATGACGATGGCCTACCGCATACGTTGGAGCACCTCATTTTTCTGGGTTCTGAGCGATACCCTTACAAAGGAATTTTGGATTTACTCGCCAATCGTTGCCTGGCACATGGCACGAACGCGTGGACCGATACTGACCACACTTGCTATACAATTTACACAGCTGGATCAGAAGGGATGTTGACCTTACTGCCAATCTATTTGGACCATATCTTGCGGCCAACGTTGAGCGAGGAAGGCTTTATTACTGAGGTGCACCACATTGATGGTGAAGGGGAGGACGCTGGTGTTGTGTACTGTGAGATGCAGGGCCGTGAAAACTCGGCTGACAGCAGGTTTGTATTTCTATAAAACCATAAACTACATTGTATTTCTTTAACCATAAACTACATTATTTTCTATTTTGCAAAAAAAAATGTTGATAGTCATTGACTTACAAATAAATGGATGACGGGTCTAATACAAAAACCACGAAAAAAATGTCCCAAGTCAACCTATTCGAAATTTAAATTGTTATGTCATCGCAGTATCGCGCTGTCCGTAGAACAAATGAAGACTAAAGCGGAGTGTCGCGCTCTGTATACGATTTTAGCGCCTTACAAGTGCGGACACTTTTTAGCGCGGACCTGACGTCCATATAATTGTAAGTCAATGTTGATAGTTATCTAAAATAGTAGGGTGTCTCAAACCACCAAATTGACACTCATCATCACTCGTCATCATACTGATGATTTAAACTTATCGAGTGTGCATGGACCCAAACTTGTTATTTATGCACTGACACAACTTAGGTAAATTGAAGAGAGCTCTAAAAACATTTACAATTTATAGTTTTTCAAGTTAGCTGCTCATAAATTTTTATATTAAAATCTTTTTAATTTTTTTTTTAGATGCGAGTTGCAATTATTGAGAGCTATGTACCCCAACAGCGGCTATTCTTCAGAGACTGGTGGTATTATGAAGAACCTCAGAACTTCAACCAATAATGTCAAAGTATGTTTTTAGGTATACCATTTTATTTTTAAATCAATGAAATAAGAAAAACAGTTGAACTCCAAGCTTAGCATTACACTTTGAAGGCACGTAAAAGGAGTAAAATTTTATAAACTGAAGGTCTCTTAATATTTGTAATTATTAGAAATCATAGTATGCCTTTTTAAAATATAGAATATTATAAGAAGAAGCAGTCATACATTCGCAAATAATTTGACATGACACGTTGTGAGTTGACTGTGAGCCCATGATAATGGAGGATGTAACTGTCCCAAAATATCGAGATAATAAGATGTCATATTATAAAACTGCAAGCAGTGATCATTTAGTAAAAAAATCATAAGTCTTAAAATGTATATGTTGTGTCCAAATGTTCAATTTTATTTATAACATCCATCAAAGACTCAGGTGGAATTTGTGTTGAACAGTTCTTCTAGCAGTTGATCAACAACTTTATTGTTACCTCACAATGCATATAATATGTGTGTAAAGCAGTGATAGCCTGATTGGGACAATACTTGCGACCTATGCAGCAAGAACTGGGTTTCATTCCCGACAGGTGACCTGTACACTGAATCTCTTACATCTGTGGCACTGTTTCCAGTAGTATATATGTGGGGCGATGATCCACAGAACACCCTTGCAAAATAGATGCTGTGACATAGAGTTACAGATACCAGATAGTGTGTTGAGTTGTAAAAACCTCAGTGGCCGAACGGTTTGCACTGCAGGTACTGGATGACAAAAACCCGGGAAGATCAATTTGGGAAATGAATTTTCCAAATTGGTTCTAGTCTGGGTAGAGCTCCAGAGTGCATTCTGTTGCACTACTCATAGCACAGTGAATTCTCTAGTTTGTGACCAGGTTATAGGTGTGGGTGTCTGGAAACAAAGAAAACAAAATGTAGCAAAAGTAAAATTTGTTTTCTGGGAATATTTTATTCAATTTGTATGTTATAGTTTATTATAGACACAAACAATTTCTGTAATGTATTTTTAAAATAAAATTGAAAAAGTAGTTTTATGTTTTTTAATTAGGATTATTTTGCTAGAACTACCTCACATAATGTGTGTCTCTTTTTGAGTTAAGTAGATATCTTTTGATTGTTTCTTCCAATATTCTAATGACGGTTTTTTGACGTGTAGAGAATCAAATTTTACATTCAGTAATGATATAATATAAAATTTCACATATTTTGAGTTACAACACTATTGTAATAGCAGTGCGATATGTCAAATTATGCATTTGTGTGAAAATTTGTAACTCTTCTATATAATCATAAGAAAGACATTGTCAAATTTTACTTATAGAATCTATAAACCTCGCTCATGAAAAGTTGGTATTTTGTAGATATGACCTTATTACACCAAGGTCGGGGTTCGAAGTATCTATATATTTTAATATACTTGTCTATTTTTAGGTAAGAGCATTCCACAAGAAATTCTACAGACCAGAGAACCTAACTATAATCTTGACTGGTCAGATAGACGCACAAGATGTTTTCAAGGCTCTTGAAGTTGTTGAGACTGACATGCTGGCAAAGGTAAACTAAACAGGCCCTGTACTCTCGTTCTCCGTCCAACATCCGTCCGTAACAATTACTGTCAAACAAGTAATACTCAACCAAATCAACAGTCATACTTAACAGTCTTCATTTTGCTCGAGTACTACTTATTTCACACTAATCGTTTTTGGACGGAACGAGAGAACGAGAATAGACCCCCTGTTCATAATATTTTTATACAATTTTATAGTAATTATGTTTTATTTCATGACCTCAGTGGCGTAGAGGTTAGCACTACTGATGGTTGATAAGGTTTTTGTCAACTTGTGTCAGTGGCAGCGACAGGCGCATTGACAGTGCCCTGTAGGGCTGGCACTGGCAGAGCGACATAGAGCTCGAGATACTGCTATCCCCACATAGAAAAGAGCAATATCTCATGCTTATATGTCACTCTCGCGCAAGTCGCGCCCTGTCGTGGTAGCTCTACTGTAGCTGTTTGCGATTTAAACCTCTGAGTGGCACTGCAATGTGTCATTAATCACCAGGCGCAGAACTCATTCGTTCCGTCGCGTCGGTTGGTATCATAAAAAAAAAGACGAAGTACTGGGGTTTGATTCTCTGTAGAACCAATAAAGGAAAACCTTTTCTAATTGGTTATATTATGGTGTTCTGAGTATGCCCTGGAGTTCATTTCGTTAGTCTGGCATTCAATAAAGGAAATTCCCTGGTTTGAGAGCAAGCAATTTGTTTCATGAGCCCATTAATATTATTCATTATAAAAAATTTTGAATTTAAGAATTCAAACTATCAATGTATATAAAAATATTACTCATAATATGTCTGCAATTGTCTCTATTTTTATTCTGAAACAATTTGATACAATTTATAGGTACATATTGGTTAGTAAATAATTTTAAAATAGTCCATGGTATGGGATGATTTCTGAACTATGTTCCTCAAAATGGCAACTATGATGCTCCATCTCTTCCAGAAATCAAGGAATCATACTAAATGATATTTCAGGTGTTCATATGGGCGCGCTTATTATTATAATTCCTATTTTTCTCCAAACGATATTTTTACACAATCACTAATAATTATGTACTAGTTTTTGTTCATAAAATTGCTACTTATAAATTCTGAATTCCTAACCAACACTTGCATAATATGAGTTATAACGTTATTGCAAAGAATATTCTTAACTCATAATAATATGCATATTTATTACCATATACATTTATACCTCCTTTGTCTGTTAAATGTTTGGCAAACCAATATTTTATAGTGTTTGCTTACTAAGCTAACGTAGTATAGAGATATTGTAAGATGCAATGTACATTGCCGCGGAACGGAATGTGAGCAAATTTTTATAACGAAATTGTCCATAGCATAATGGACTTTATAATAATAATAATAATAATAATAATAAAGTTCTTTATTGACAGGTACGGCACACCCATATAAAAGTCATACGACAAAAATATAAATAGTATTAAAATTTATATAAATTAGAATTAAAATTAAAAATTAAAAATAAAAATAAAAAATAAAAATTATTTAAAAATTAAAAATTATAAATTTTAAAAATTAAAAATTATAAAAATTAAAAATATGTCAAACATAGTATAGCACCTATAGAATTTATAGGGCAGTCACTTTTTATTTTCGTTACGATGCACGGAGGTCCAGTATTTGTAGAAACCGTTGTCCATGTGCTCCGAGAGAGTACGAAGGATCCTATATTTATGTCAATTACGTAATGTACAAACTACACTCTAGCCGAAATCGATACAGGTGTTTAATAAAATGTTTCTAGATGTGTTTCTAGAATGATGGCCATTTATGAGAGTTTTTAGCAAGAATTTTTTTGTCAATGCTCAGTATTTAGTCTAGCTCTAACTACTCTCGTAATTGGAATTTAAATATATGCCTAGCCAATTTTTTTAATTATACTATATTATGATAATGACTGCTAGATAGCAGCTGGTAATGGTAAACGAATAGAAACAAAATTGTAAGATTTTATTTTACATTAATTTACTACATGTCCATTCAACATCAATTTCCGATTTTGAACTCAAATCACTTACATGATTCGAAACTTGTATTGAACAAATTTCATCAGACATGATTTCGTGATTAATATTATCAATAGCCTAATCGAATTTAGGGGACAAATATTTGTCACCTAAGACCATAAAACAGTCTTAGGTGATGTCTTGGTACACAAATAACAGAAAGTTTAGTACGCTGTGGTAACAAAAACTCGCTTTCATTAAATTAAGCCTTATATCCTTATCGTTTCGCGTTAAGTAGAAAAAAAAAAAGAAGCCAAGGCAAAGTTACGTCGTTCTAATTGGTATTTATTATCTTTGTGTTTACTTTTTGATTGTATTTTTTTTTTGTAAAATTTATGGGTACAAAATTTCTAACTTACAATAACAAAATGTCTAACTTATCTATTTCTGCCGCTTAGCAATAATGTGAGCATTACTGAGTTTCGGTTTCGGCGGGTAAGAGTCTTGGTAAAATTACAGGCACATGGAACTTTTCAACTTATGTATCAGGGTGACGGGCGCAGTGGCGGTGCACCTCAAACGATTTAATCGACAACAGATTTTATGGATATGCTTGTCGCTTACCAATGGCCGCACGACTTGTTCGTCCCATTACTTGGTCTCATAAAAAAAAGCAAATATATTTACGATACTAATATAATAGGATAAAGAGGAAGGAGATGAGATTTTGTGACATATAAACACTATGTAGAAAGACTATTGTACGTAATAAAATATATACCGAAAATATATACTGTGCTTACAGTATTAACTGTAAGTATGTTTGAAATTCATATAAATAAGTAAGCACGGCAGAAATGTAAATAGTGATTATTGCGAATAGTAATTTTAGTTTTTATGTGAACCACACATACTCGTGAAAACTAACGTGAACATTAGCGTAACAAACAATTTTTCCTTGTCCGTGTACCAACCTTGAGCATTATAATGGCATACCCAAAGGTGACTTGAGAGCACACTGCATCATCAGTGAGCCCTATTAAGAATATTCCATTAATCAGTTGTCTAGATAGTCACTTGAAATTGATCTCATTAATTTGTTCTTTAGCATTATTTACCATAATGTATATTTTATATATATGATGCCTTTACAAGACTTATTGCAAGCGAACTATTTAGGGTATTTGATTTAAATATACTTATTGCTTCAATCAGTTCACATAAACATCTGAAAATTATTCGGAAATTAATATTTCGCTATCTCACCTAACGCCAGATAAGTTACTATATATACTATATATAATTATAGTCAGTAGTTGGGTGGATACGGTGTGCCTTTTATCAACAACCTCCGTGACTGAGGAGGTCCCGAGTCCCCTTCCAGATATGACCAATTTGGCAAATGAACTTTTCTAAATTGGTTCTGGTCTTGGTGCCTCGGAGTTAATGCCGCCGGGTACTCATAGTACGTTCTAGTTTGAGGCCAGGTGATTGGAACTCCAATAACAATAATGCGCTAGAAATTACTATTCTCTAGCGCATTATTGTTATTGTTAAAACATTACAACGTATCTTATACGCACCATTACGTTTGCAATGATACAAAAAAAAAGTATTGCCTTTTGTTTCTAATTCCACATTTTTGAATGTCTGTATCTCTTTGACTTTTGAACAAATTTGTATTTTTTTTTTCATATTAGATAATTTCCATCCATTTTTTAAATGAACAGCATTTAGTTTTCGATCTTGTCACATAGCCTGTTTTTGGCTCGCAGTTCTTGATTTCTTATCTTGTATGTGTAGAAAATAAACTTGACTGTATAATTAGAAACCAATTGCTAACTTGGATGACAAGCGTGATCACCTAAAGCCCTTTTACAGCCATACAATTAATTAATTGTTGTATACTTCACTGTACATTCAATGTCAATATAAAATGTTCACAGATAGAAAAGGATCCCTTAGAGAACTGGGTAAAGCCCTGGACGACTATCCCTCCCAGTCCTACCTATGGACAGTACAACGTAGAATGGCCGGCAGACACAGAAGATAATGGTCAGGTAAGCTATTTGTATGACCAACCTTAAAACGATTCCATTTACATCTTTTAATGGTGACATACTGTTACGTACCAATATACCACTTAACAAAATAACAATCAAATCATCTCCGAAAACATGTCTTGATGTTGAATAAATATTATTCCCACTAAACATTTGCCAATATGGACTATTTCTAAATAACATTGCAATTAATATTTGCAAAAATTACATTTAAATTTCGCCGAATCAGCTATACCAAGAAAACAAATATGTAAAAACAAATGTTGTTCTGAAGAAAACAAGAGCCGAAAGGAGGGTATGATTTATAATTGAATAATTCTAAATAAGTCAAATAATTCTAAATAAGTAAAAAATAAGTCCGCCATTTGTACTGTTTTGTGTGCAATAAAGTTTACATAAATAATTATGACCACAGAAATATCTATAACTATTATAACTACCAGTGGTCGCAATTGAGGGAGTTAATTTAGATAAACTAAAGAATAATGTGGACATTCCCTTCTAGAAATCCCGGGACTTCTCGAAAGTTATTATATTCGAATATACGTATTAGTTATTGATATTTGTGTAAATTGCGGTAGATGCCTCGGAAGCTTTTGGGGGCGTTGATGATGTCCGGTGCTACCGCATTTGAAAAGAAAAAACCTATATAAACTACACGACATTTTTTTTTGTGTTCAGTTAATATAAAAAAATACATGTTTTTAATTAAGTATTTTTTGTGGTGGTCGGCGTTGAAATTTTTTTTACTTGCCTAAGTGGGCGGTGAGAAAAAAAGTTTGGGAACCTATGAGCTAGAGGTACTTACGTATTGAAATGCTTTAGCTAAACTAATACCATGAAACAAACTATAGTTTGTAATGTTTAGAACATAAATAATAATAAAAAATATATGGATTGATAACGAATTTTTTTCTTTTGTCTTAAATTATTTTATTTTATATTTTATTATAATTTTTTTGATATTTTAATTTTGTTAATTACGTCTTTTTATTTTATTTTGCTTGTCTAAGTGCTATCAAATTTTTTTTTATGTATGTGTTGTGGCGTTGCAATAAATGTCTATTCTATTCTATTCTATTTTATTATATTCTGAATGGGTATATGCATATTAAGACGACGTCCATTCTTTAGGTAAATTAACTCCCTCAATTCTGATCACCGATAATTACACAGAACACTAGTTTACGTAATAATTGCATACAGATTTATATTGGCATTATATACTGCACTAGTTATGTTTATTTCATCATTTATGTTATCAATCGAACTACTATACATCGTTTGTTCCCTGGGAAATTATAAGATTAATATCAAATAAAAATCCACTGATTTTGGGTCATATTTTAAGTAATTTGCATAATAAAAATCTTAACCATTTATATTATCTAATCGTTCAAGTGTATATAATACAGATTAAGGGATTTGTTTACAGTCCCTTGTGCAGGGTCGAGTGTTACAAGGCCATATAGGTTTATTACGTAACAACTTTGAAAGTAAACCTTTATTATTATTATTATTAAAAAATAACGAAAAATTGGTTTCTTGTTCGAATTGTCACAATTATTTTATCTTCGCCATCCTCTCTAGCTAAGAGTGCTAATAATAATAATAACGCACACACTCAACATAGCCAGGGAAACCCTGTGTCGTGGGTGCCATGGACACACACATAGCCAACCACAAATTATACCCAAACTCACGAGAGAAACAAATGTAGGCCCGGGAATCGAACCTGGGATCTCTGCGTGGCAATCCGGCATGGTAACCGTTCGGCCACGGAAGCAGTAATGGAAGAAAATATTCAATATAATAATAAATTATAATCAGTCAATCAAGACAGGGAGGTACTTGACGTTATTGTTGCCATCTCTATCGACTGTGATGCGAGCGCGGGATGGTATCACACTTTTGTGTTTCCGCGATTATAACTTTATTGCAAAAAACACAGAAACGTACATAGTTGTGCCTAATTTCCAAACTAGGATCCCCTGTATTATGGGAAAATCTCAGGGAACTTAAATAGACCACAAACAAAAAAACGGCCATAACAACATATTCATCAGAAACATCAATTCAGAACAAAATACGTCATCGTTTATAAATAAACTAAAAGACCTGCTAATACAAAAAACTTATATATACAATTGGTGAATATTTGAATGATAACTGACAAGACAATTACTGCATGAATATTAATAATAATTCTCTTTAAACATTCTTTCATGACATGTATAGGTTTTATGTTTTTATACTTAATTATTGACATTTACTATCATTGGTTACTATCAACTGGTTTTGACATACCATAATTTTTAAACGACGGAGCCATAGATACAAAAGTTAAAGTTGTATCACGTTTTTGACATAATAATATTATCCTAATTTAGGAACATTTGTTACGATTTTTTTTGTGTTAATAATTTATTTTCTTCAAGCATTATTTTGTCGAATTTTGACCATAAATGAATTAATTGAATGAAAGAAATTGTATCACCATACTTATGCTTTTTAATATTAATTATTGTGATCTAAATTTTTATATTGATTTTGATATATTACATAATTGTAATAATTAACGACACAACTTGTATAAGAGATTCATAATTAGTAATTATCATTGTAGTGCCCTTACAGGGATCATGTGCTGAAATACTATTATGTAACACCTCTGTTAATCCACATGAAACAATGAATAAATGAATTAAGAATCGAGACTTTTCAAACTTAAGTCCTTAATTAAACAGTATTAAAAAATTATTAAACCAACAGTCATTTTTTCTTCTGGTTACATGGACATGACAACATTAGAGTTGAGCTTAGTATAATCTGTGGACATTAAAGAACGACATTACTAAAATGGGGTCCTCTCTATCTGAAACTGTTTATATTAAATGCCCTTTGTTTCTTAAGTGCCCACTATAAAAATAAAAAAAGAACCTTTTCTAAATAGTTTTTATTTTAAATAATAAATAATAAAATGTTTATTTCAGTAATACAATTAACTTTACATTAACAGTGGATGGTACCTCCTATTAAGCTTATCAACCCTGTGTCAGGAGGCACCGCTCTTCCATAGCTATAAATGCATATTTAACATTTTTAACTTATACTTAATGTGTTTCATTTTTACATTTCCAAACATCGACAAAACAAACATTTTTTTTTAACAATTTTCAACTTTCTTAACTTCTAATTTTAAATTGAATTTGAATCTTAAAACCTTTTTTAAACTTTAAAAAAGTGTGTGAGTGAGTGAGTGAGTGTGCGTGGGGGGTTGTG
>NW_020653337.1:10519637-10521733 GCF_003589595.1 Hyposmocoma kahamanoa
GTGTGTGTGTGTGTGTGTGTGTGTGTGTGTGTGTGTGTGGTGTGCGGTGTGTGTGTGTATGTATATATATATGTGTGTTAACCTGTTGCCATATATTAGGAAAGTAATGTTTTTAAAGTAAGTGTTCTAATAGATCTTCGGTTTCCTCATACGATTTCGACTGTAGCCATTTTGATATAACTTTTTTGCAGTCTCTATAACTTTGGCGTACATTTCTAATTCCTTATTAATTAAATTGTACAAATGGGCCGATCGTTTGCTGAATTGTCTGTTTGCAAATGTTGTATTTACTTTAGGTACTTGTACCACAATGTCTTTCCTTCTCCTCTTCGAAATATTTAGATCATATTTTAGAGACCTATGTTGTCTGAGTACAGTTTGAGTGATACCCCATACAGGAATGCAATAAATCAATACAGATTGAAGCAAACTCACGTATATTTCCTTAAATATATCCCTAGACGACGAGACTCGCGGACCAGCGACTGGTCCTGGCACTACATATCTTAGTGTTTTAAAAATCCAATTAAGTTTTCTTACTCTTTTAATGACATGTTCGAGGTGTGGATACCACAAGAGTCGCTGGTCCACAAGAACACCCAAATATTTTGATTGTGCAACTTTAATGATAGAATGAGATATGTGCAGTTACTGGTGTTACCTGTAATTTTGCAATTATGAATCTTTAAGTTAAAATTATTTTTGGGCTGAGTGTCATTATTTATACTAAAACAGATGTAGTTTGTTTTATTACTATTTAACGTAAGAGAATTGTTACTTAACCATCTGTTTACACGGTCCAATCCCCGTTCCGCACTAGACTTCAGAGCATCCCAAGAATTATCAGTGAATACAATGGCTGTATCATCAGCATAAGAGAAAATATTACCGTTCTTGATCTGTATATCACATAGGTCATTTATTTATATAAGAAAAAGCGTAAGACCAAGAACGCTACCTTGGGTTACGCCATACAAAACCTCTTCGCACCTACTGATGTGGTTATCTAATTTCACTGTTTGCTTCCTATTTGTCAAGTAATCAGTGAATATACAAAGTGGAGTACCTCTTATACCTATCTTTTCTAATTTGTGTACCAGTACGGAGAGAGAGAGACGGTGTCAAACGCTTTTTTTAAGTCCATAAATACTGACAAACATTTCTTACGTTTGTCAAGCTTTTCTGTATTGCTGCATTGTCTGCATCCTCCGCAGATCTTCCACGTTGAAAACCAAATTGGTTTACAGACAATATATTGATTTTATTTAAATAGTCTAGTAATCTTTTATTGAGTAATTTTTCCAGTATTTTAGATATCACTGATAATACAGATATAGGTCTGTAATTATTGACATCATCATCTCTATCTCCACCCTTATACATAGAAGTTATAGTTGACAAGTGACAACTTAAGAAGTGTCGGATAAATTTCTTTGTCAAAACAGAGGTTTGCAGCATAGTAATAATGGGAACAACTACGGAATTTGCAGATTTTAAAAATGTTGTGGGGATATTGTCCCAGGCTGGCGCACTACTCGATTTTAGGTTCCTAATTATACAGTTTACTTTATCTTCGTCAGTATGTAGGAGAACGAAAGAGTTGATTTTTGTTGGTAAGTTTTTGAGATAAGTTTTCAGTTCATCATTCGGTGTTTGTATTTGCTGAGCAAGCTGCTTGCCAATATTAACAAAAAACTTATTTACATAATCCGCAGAGGCAGAGGGAGTCAATTTCAAATTCGTCAGTTCTGTGTCGGTGGATTTATTGTTACTAATATACGTAATTGTTTTAATATTTTTCCATAATAGTTTATTATTTTTGACTGAATTTTTTAGTATTTCTTTTTCGTAGTTTCTTTTTAGCTTCTTTATAAGATTATTTCAGTAATTTGTATATCTATTGTAGATTCGTTTATTTTCTTCATCAAATGGATTACTACGGATTTTTTGTTGAAGTTTATTTCGGGTTCTAATACAACGTAGGACACCCGGTGTGGTCCATGGTTTTATTATGCTGTGATTACTTGGTATATTGGTAATTTTCTTGTTAAGGGGTTAAAGTATGAAATTGCCGATTTGTACTGAAAATCTAAATT
>NW_020653337.1:10531733-10628432 GCF_003589595.1 Hyposmocoma kahamanoa
CCACCGAGGTCGTATAAGTATTACATTTGTGTTCCTTGTAGGTATGAACCTACGGAACGTCCGCTGACGCGCATTTCACGCACCCTGAACGAAATACGTGAGGCGCACTATAAGTTTCCGGAATGAATAAGAAAAAAATACTATAAATGGTCAGAAATAGAAATAGAAATACAAATGAATTTATTGTTTCTCAAAATATTCTCCGTTAGCGTGAATGCACTTTTTCATACGAATGAACCAATTTTGAAAACATTTATGCCACTCCTCCGTGACAATTTCTGAAACATATTTTTCATCCTCTTCAGCTGCCTCTTCAGGTGATGAAAATCGTTAACCGTGCAACTGGTTCTTAATTTTTGGAAATAAATAAGAGTCACAAGGTGCCAGATCGGGACTGTACGCGGGATGGCTCATAAGGTCAACGTTGTTCACCTTCAAAAATTCATTTGTTTGTCTGGCCGTGTGACAACTGGCATTATGGTGGTGCAAGATAATACGGCGTTTACGGTTATTTTTACGGAGTTTGTTAATCACTTCCGGCAAACTAATGGTCGTGTACCAGTCACTATTCACCATACAACGATTCTCCAAAGCAACACTAGCCACGTGTCCAGTTTTATTGAGAAAAGAAGCAATCATCCGCTTAGAGGCACTTTGCACGCGCGCCACTTTGGTTGATTTCGGCTCATCTCAAAAGACCCATACGCTCGATTGCTGCTTTGTTTTGGGATCGTATCGTATAATATCGTATAATCGTCGTGACGCCCCTTCGTTGAATCTGGTAAGCATGTCATTGCTTACCAAGTGACGAGATCCGTTTTTTGAGCCTCAGACAAATTGTGTGGGATCCACCGAGAGCACAGCTTTCTCACACCCAAATGTTTGTGTAGTATTGATTGTATTTGACTCATGCCTATGCCTAAAGATGCCCGAATCTCTTGGTATGTCACATGCCTGTCTGTTTTGATCATACATCGCACAGCATCGATTCACAGCAGTGGACTAGCGACCATCACGAAATTCGACTCTGAGATTCACACCACCACGTTTGAATTTTGCAAACCAGATATAAATAGTCGTCTTGCATGGTGCTTCATAGCTAAAAGCAGTTTGAAGCCGAGCTAAGCTCCGCTGAGCTGTTGAATTACACTTATAGTCGTAGAAAATCATGCTATGAAAATTTTCACGAGTTAAATCCATGGTGATGTAGATAACCAATTTGTAAAATGACGCCACAATGTAATAACAAGTGACAGTCAGATGAAACAAACTGTATTCTACAGCCAAAGAGTTCCATTTTCAAATGTTGTAATTACTTTTTAAATATTGTTTATGTAAATGGCCAGTTCCGGAAACTTATAGTGCGCCCTATGTATCGTAAAAGATGGATCTGTTCCATTGTTCTCTGAGTGAGAAAGACAGCGCTTTACATCTTAAGTTATCTGTGATTTTTTTTGCTGTTCTATTACATTGGGTTCGTAACGCGTAATAATAAATTAAGTTTTGGAAATAAATAAATTCAATTTGTAAACTAATATTCAGTCTAGGCGTCTACAAACATGGTTAAGTTCCATTTGAAATAGAACTTCACCGTGTTTAGAGTGGTGGTAGCTCGGTGGGAAAACAGTGGCTTCTCAAATGAGAGGGTGACGGTCCGAATCCACTCATTCAGAGTGCAAACGGGCGCGGCTGCCGGTGCGGACGTGCTGGTCTTGGCGTCTTCCCTTTAACAGTGCCGATGCGACTAAAACAGTTTGATCCACTCGTCGAAGTTGGAAATAGACGCTAGACCAAGCACTGTGAATGGTACGGGCGGACTGAGTCTATGTACATTTAATTTACACGCACCCGAGCCCTGAGTTATGCAGTAGTACCTCTAGCTAACGACGGAATGAAATTTCATGATGAAACCTGAATGTCGAAGACGGAAATGTGGGAAGTCCCTAACTGGCTTAAACCGTCTCCTTCAGAACATACCCGTGCCCAGCAGTAGTGATACTTACAATGGGTTAACATTGATGATGTTATTTCTAATTAGTGTTTGCTTTCCAGCGCCCACCCCCACCAGGTACGATAGGTTCTGTACCAGTACCTTCGGCGACCAGTCTCAAGTGCTATGAGATCAACACATGGAGCACAGACGGGACGCCATGCCCGCATTTCGATCTTAAAGATGTCCCCATCTACGCTAGGGTCCATAGTTTGAAGACGAATTTCGTTTACGTAAGTATTTCTGTCTCGTCTAAATAAGGTTACTGGATATGGCAAATTTAAACGAAGTAATCGACTGGAGTAATAATAATCGTTATGTATTTGTATTACTATATGCCGAATATCGAGTTCTTAGGTTTTCGCGATTGTTACACATAGAAAAGAAAGTATTTTTCCGGATTTAAATCATCACGTATATTTGTTTTTTCAAACGTTTCGAGCCCTTTACAGGTCATGATCACGGTTGGCAGCAAAGTTTGAAGAGGGAAGGAAAAAACAAATATACGCGATTTAAATCCGGAAAAATTGTTTCAATTCCTATATATATCGAATAGTCTAACGATCCACCTGATGGAAAATGATTTTACAGACATGAGCAGTACAATTAATTACTTTTGGTTTTTTCTGTTGTGTACATTGAGTAAGAATCTGTTTTGTATTGTACTAATCAATTATTTATTTATTCATCTAAAAGGAAGACAAACAGCTTAAAACTAAATTAAATGATAGTAATAACAACTGAGAGCCAATTACAGATCCTCACAAATAGAAATATAATAAGGAATCTGGGTGCACAATTCAACTAATTATTACATAACAAGACACCGCAGTTGTAAGCCTCACTATGAGTCAAAGAAGTGCCCACTCAGTGCTCTCCTTGCTGGAATCCCACTCGTATTGAAAATATCCAGATCAAAAATATTACATAGAATGTTAATATTTTTACTTGCAAGCCACATAACTCGTTTTGCCTGTAATTAGGACCGGCCGGGATTAAAATTATTTCTCAAAGACTTGAGAGGGCTTTCACATGCTATTTTTATTAAAATCATTTGGTCACTAATACTACGACTCCTTTGCAGAAATTGTAATAATTGGCAGGATTGTAACAGTCCTATATACTTTATAACGTGTTAAGTCTGTCTGTAATTGCACTGTTTCTTCACAAATTAAGGTATGTTATCGAAAAAAGTCGAATAGATGGGATTTTGCTCTCTTGAGCATACATTCTGTTCCTTGGTAGAATTAAATTCAAAAATAGTGGGTTCAACATGTAGGTTATGATGGCCATCAGCTAGTTTGATAATTAATATTAAAAATGTTCGTTTCAAACATATTTCAAGTTTTAGACACTATTAAAATTTTCAAGGACAATTTCGGCATGTATTTTCACTTTGCAGATGAATTTAATGCTAGACACAACGGGCATAGACGAAAAGACTCGCAAATGGCTGCCGCTGCAAATGAACGGCCTCGCCGAGTGCCCTGTGTGGCGTGGCAACACTCTAGTCCCCCACGAAGAAGTTATATCTACCATGGAACAGCTGATCGTTGGATTCAGGAACAGTATAGGCGTTGGAAAGTCGGGCAACTTCACCGTTGGTTTCTTTGAGTATTTGATTCATATCGAGGCGAGAGTAAGTATATTATTACTAGTACTTAATAATGTAGGAGCCTGTGCTCCTGTGCTCTCTGTAGAGCGGTGGTTTCTCAGTTGGATCCCTATGACGACCTGTAACTTTCATTTCTAAATTACACGTCCATTTGCGAGTGTTCAGTAACAACCCCTTTCGCTAACGGTGAATGAAAACATCTTAATGACACCTGCATGTCCAAGAAAACGTGTGAAATCCCCAGTCTTGTTGTGATCATGGCCTAAACCTTCTCCTTAGAGGAAACCCGTGCTCAGTAGTGGGAAGTATAATCAGTTATGTTGATGGTATTGGTAACAGTAGAGCTCCTTGTGAAAGAGTTCGTCCAGAGACGTACTGCCGTCTTATCTATTTCTGCCGCCAAGCGGTAATTACAGTGCTCCGGTTTTGAAGGGTAAGGGTACTGGCGAAATTACAGACACATGGGGCTTACCAGCTTATGTTTCTGGGTGACGGGCGCAATGCCTATCAGATCTTTGCGATTTAAAACTCGTGAATAGCGCTGCAACTGGATAGGCGTGTCGCTTACCATCACGCGCACGACTTGTTCGCCCCGTCACTTGTATTATAAAAAAAAGTAAATAGCTGGAAAAAACGAAAAAACGTCAAAATTTTATTGAGGAAGCGCATTTTCAAAACTTTTGGAACAGATTGTTTTTCTAAATTTCACCCAGAGACACAGCTCCAAAAACAATTAGGTAACATTTTTCTTTTCATCGCAGTGCGAACCCACGGACTACGAGAAAGTGGTGAACTATCTCTACGAGGTTCTTTTCAAGGCTGAGTTCAACAAAGAAAGACTGCTCGTTTTCGCACAGAGGCTGATCAACGAAGTTTCGCAGGTATATACAATTTTCTCAAACATGCTCGAAAATGTTTGCATTACTTCAAAAAACAGTTTGTCTTTTCTGGAGTGTGTTTGTTTTATTACAGTCTAGTAAACATATAATTTGTAATGATGGTAATAACAATAGAATGCTATAGATCCGCAGGAATGGCCACAAAATAGTATACGACACGCTTCGCGATTCCGTGTACACGAAAGACAGCAACCAGCATTGGGCCTTTGTGTTGAGGCAGCAAAACTTCCTGAAGGAGATTATCGAAGATTTAAATGCTGGTGAACTTATAACTTATTGTATTATTGTTATTTACACTGAGTTTACATTGCTACGGAAGGGAAGCAATTTTTCATAAAGAACCATAGCACAATGTGTCCATTGCGTAACATACAAACTAGATACGAGAAAAAAAAACAGGTCGCGCGTTTTCCGGATAATTCTCGCTCAGTCTCGAGAATTCTCGCAGCTACCGTATCGTATCTAGCTTGTACGTTACACTATTGACAAAGTTCATTATACTATGTATAATTTCGTTATAAAAAATCACATCCATTCCGTTCCGTGTAAATTGAGGCTTATTGAGTCCACGGTACAGTTGCGTACAATTACTCTTCTTATGATTAACTTCTAAATAGAAATGTTTAGTCACAGTAGAGCTCCTTGTGAAAAAGTTCGTCCAAGGAAGTACTAGCACCTTACCTATTTCTGCCGTCAAGCCATAATGTCAGCATTACTGTGTTCCGGTTTTGAACGGTAAGGGTGCTGGCGAAATTACAGGCATATGGCACTTGTCAACTCACCACTTGCCACTGTTTTTTGCCCTCAGTGCCTTCAGTTTTTTGCGATTTAAAGCTCTGATTGGCGTTGTAATTGTTATGAACACGTCCGTGTGGCTTACCATCAGCGCACGACTACTAGTTCGTCCCGTCACTTGATATTACAAAAAAAAAGTGTCTTGGCAGCTTCAGTCAAAGTCAGTAATTTTTATGAATGTATTTTTTAAATATGCACCTCAAAAGTATCTTCTATGTTGTTATAATTATTAATACAAAGATCGAGCACTAAGAAAAATTCCTTCGATCCGGCTGGATTCGAAGCAGCGCCTTCAGCATACCGTGGCTGATGCTCTCCCAACGAAGCTACGGAACGAACCGGACCTTAAGAATGTAGTTGTTGCTTTTTTTATTTACTTTTTGCCGTAGCGCCATCTGTGAGAAATTGTTGAAAGTTTTTCTTCACTCCGCCAGGTACCTTTACAACTACCAGCGGCTGACTAGAGATGCCATTTTAATAATTGTAATAGAAAGTTTATTGAATATCACGATGTTTTACTACGTATGATATTTAATTATTTTTTGTGAAATTACTCCACTAGTTGGTTATTATTATTAATACAAAGATCGAGGACTAAGAAAAATCCTTCTATGTTATTAAATTGATATTTAGATAAATACCAAGGTTATTTCTTAAACAAACAGGCGGTGCGAAAACAGAGGCGGTAATAGCCGACGCGAAGGCAGCTTACAAGAAACTCACAAATAACTTATGGCTCCACATGGCAGCAAACCTGGAACAGCACAAGCTGGCCACAGAACCCTGGAAGCAGTTCGCGCCGAAGAACCAGGGAGTACCGCCTGCGTAAGTTTCTACACCTTGTCTGAGTTTTGTTGCATTTGTCATCCTGTAATACTTCCGTTCCACTGGTCTTCTTTAAGTTGTATACTCCTTGGGTTGACCTTGACTGTACCGAATCGTATTTGTGAAAGTATTCATCCAGGGAAGTACTGCCACCTTGCCTATTTCTGCCGCAAAGCAGTAATGTCAGCATTGCTGCGTTCCAGTTTTGAAGGGTACGGGTGTTGGTGAAATTACAAGCACATGGGACTTTTCAACTTATGTCTCAGGGTGATGGGCGCAAAGCTCAGAGTGGCACTGTTATGGACAGGCGTGTCGTTTACTATCAGGCGTACGACATGTTCGTCCGATCACTAAGTATCTTAAAAAAATGTTAATTTAAGTCGAGGTAGTTTAACGCGAGCCTAGATTTTAGGAGGTGTGGTGTGGGGGGGGCATTAATATAATTAAAATAAGAACAGGCGGAGAAAATTTGACACAAATGCGACGTCGACAAGCGCCCGATTGGACAATTTGCAAATTTTGGGATAAATGTTGGGATGAATATAATAACTATAGCGCTTTAGTTGAAAATCAAAATTTAGCACGTTATCTGTGGTATTTATAGAGAAGTATGTCCATATAAAAATGATGTGCAAAGTTAGATATTTTATTCTTAAATTATTTGTTGTACACTTTTATTTTAGCCTGTTTTTAGGATTTTATATGATTGAGATAAAAGTACATCCTATCGTGTAACAAAGCACATTATTTAGACTATAATAATAATAATAACGCATGTGTGCTCAACATAGCCCCGTACACCAGGGAAACCCTGTGTCGCAGGTGCCATGGACACACACATAGACAACCACAAATTACACCCAAACTGACGAGAGAAATAAATGTAGGCCATAGATATATTTCTCTCGACCCGGGAATCGAACCTGGGACCTCTGCGTGGCAGTTCGGCATGTATGCACAGATGTATGGCCTGTATGACACACATCTAACGCTGGCATTGTGAAGCGATTACACAGAGCTCATAACTAGATTGGTTGGTTGGTCAATACCAATTGTAAATATCATTAATACCCTTGACAGCAATAAACATTTAAATTTTTTTTTTTGACGATGTAAAGAATTTAATTTCAAATTTACCATGAACTTTTCGGTGTAGCAAAACGTCGTGATGAAACTTGCACGTCGAAACAGGTTCACAACCCTTGGAAAACGTGTCAAGTTCCCAACCTGCATTAGGCCAGGGATGCGGACAACGCCTGAGAAGAGACCCGTGCCCAGCAGTGGGACGTATAAAAGGGTTGATGGTGATGATGATTATTTAAACAAACCCACCCAAAACACGTGACATAATAATAACCGGTTACATTTCGGCACACGTGCGTTGGAATTGCGCGAAGGGATTGTGTCATCCCCATCTTAGGGAATTAAACGTACAAAACTAAATTGGAGACGGTGGTAGGTCAATGCGGTAACTACAGAAATTCCCGAGACTATAGTTTTAGTTTTTACGTTACATACTTGAAATGAAATTGAATATTTCATGTATCGTTACAAAGAATCGCTTACCTTCCCGCGGCATGTATACATATGTGTGACTTGGATCGAATCGATCTACCATAGACTTGGATCGAACCCATATTTTGTTATAATTGACCTACGTTGACATAAAAAATACGCACGAAGCGTGCTAACTCGAGCTTCATAATCATCATCTATAAATTATTATGAGAACGTATATTCTCAATCGAACTTCGAGTAATTTGTAAATAATATTACGTATTTATTTTAATTTTTTTTATTACAGCACATGTTGAACTCTGAAAATAGGTTAACCTGTGACATGAGCGCCTGTGTTCTTTTGTATCTTAAATAATAAATTTACACTAAAACCAGAACATCAATGAAGTTGATTTTACATAATTTAACTAGAAGAAATAAAAAATGAAGAAAAATATTCTTCTTTAACCTTGTAGGCTTCCTTCAGTTTATGCCATCTTTCCCGGTCTTGAGCAGTTTTTAACCACTTTATTCTCAATAGGATTTAAACATAAAAAAAATTACTATTGATAAATAAGAAACTAAGTGATGAGTTTACGTGTATGGTATCACTATCAAATATCGCCAGTCCACGCATCACTTTCGACGCCGAGCTGATGTCGGGCTGGGGAGGCGGCTTCGTGCTGGGCGTGGGCGGCGTCGAGTCATCCTTTGTGACGCAGCTCAGCCCGGGGCCGCTTGGGTACACGCCGCGGGACCTGGCTGCACTGCTCGTCGCCATCAACTATTTCACGCAGCTCGAGGTACACTTGTCACTATATCTATTGCTTGGCTTATTTTCAGTCTCATAATAAGCGTTTAGTATCTTCAAGTTTTAGCAGGAGTCACTGTCAAATGTAGACAATTATACGAATTTTTTCAAAATGAATTTTTTTCCATGACCCAACACTAGTCTAGACCAATTCTACGACACGTATACTTTGAGATTCGTCTATGATTCGTCTAGCAGCCGCGTAAAATATTTTACAATTTTGTACAACAGCGCACAGCACCTGCAGTGGTCACAAGAAGTAACATTAACAATACAAATATTATACGCGACAACTGTTCCTACAAGTTTACTGTAGAGGTACTGATACAGGAGTACGGTAACGACAATCGTATCTGTAGGACTTACTTTCAAGTGTTTTTTTTGTACTGTGAAGACTATAGTCGTTAAATAAGAGGCCAAATTTGACGCTTGTTATCATGCCGCAAATAGGGATGTGGACTAATCATATCGGTAATCACATTATACGATTTTTCACGAGAAATCGATTCAAAATTTTAAAAGTTTGTGTTTGTTTAGATTATTTTTCGGTTCATTGTTGTTCAGGAGGCCAAATCGTGCAGTTCAGTTAGTTAACAAGAAATTCTGTAAATGAAATTGCAGAATCCCTTGCAATTCCGTAGCAATTCCTCTTATTTTCGTGAAATTGTCCCACATTCCGATGAATTGTATCCAATTATTTTGATTTTCATTTTGTAATATTCATAAATGGTTTATTACGAGAATTTAGTATGCATAAGTATGTTCATCAATAAAACATCTACATAAGTCAATATTTTTTCCGACAAATCCAAGTGACTCGATGAAATTCGGCGATTAATTGCTACAACACTATTATTTGAGAAAAAATAGCTTGAGGACGCCCTCAAGCTATTTTTTCTTTTTCCTTTTCGGAGTAACTCAAAATTGCATTTTATTTTGGAATTCGTGCGAAAACAGTACTTCAAATATGTTTTGTCATATATAATTTATATAGTTATAATGTATAGCTCTTTAGTTAACTTAATGTGTGTCTACCGGTGAGGACCTATACTTGGCTCGCCGTTTTTATTTAAGTTTATGTTATGTAAGATAACCGTTGGTCTTCCTAAAATTAAATAATAATAATAATAATGTTTCAATAAAATGTATGTATTTTTTTTAAACTCAATTATGCTAATAATTGTTTGTTTATTGTTTCGTTGATCGCATTCAAAGTTACATACTATCGCCTTCTTTAGCTGTCAAATTTGGTCTCTTGTTTGGTGACGAATATAACCGACCTAATGTTTGGCAGGGTCCAATGTGGCGGCTGATCCGCGGCTCAGGCCTCGCGTACGGGTACAACGTGCGCCCCTCGCCGCACGAAGGGCGCATCGTCTTCTCACTCTACAAGGCCACCAACACAGTTCCCGCCTACACCAAGGCTAAGTCCATCATTGTTAGTGCCATACATATTCATATCACACAGGAAAATTGTTTGTAGAATATTATTGTCAAATAATTTTATTGTGATCAAGTATACCGCTTAAAAATTTAAAAAACAGTAGCCTATAAGCATTGACTTACAAATAAATGGACGACGGGTCTAATACACAAAACACGAAAAAAATATCCCAAGTCAACCTATTTAAACGTAGTGACATGTAAAGGAATATGAAAAAGCTAAAACGTTGAATTTAAATTGTAATGTCATCGCAGTACTGTCTAATTTTACTTGCTTGGCTGTCAGTCGAACAAACGAAGACTAAAGCGTGAATGACGCTCTGTATACGATTTTAACCCCCTATAAGTTCGGACACTTTTTAGCGCGGACCCGACGTCCATATAATTGTAAGTCAATGCCTATAAGCAAATGGATTGTTGGATATAAAACTGCTTCAAATAAAAACTAGCTCACCTTTACGTATCTTTCGTATCTATATCAAAAGAAATTATGTTCGTGTGCACAGGAGGACTTCTTAAATGATAGCAAATTTGACGATGATTTGTTCGAGTCCGCAAAGAGCACGGCGCTGTTCGAAGTGGTGGAAAATCAGAAATGTCCAGCCGATGTAGTTGCCCAGTCGCTGGTCAACTTTCTTCAGCGCAGCGGTGAAACTTATAGCAGGTCCGTGTATTTCAAAAATTCCATATTCCAAATAAGATTCAGATCAGCTTATTTCAACTCAAATATGGTTAACTGCTAGACTACTTTATAATAGTAAATAAAACTTGTCTAGAACGAGAGAATTAAGTCATCAAGTCATAGAGCACTTTCTAAACAAGCATGCTCTATCCTCAACATCTTCACATATTATCGGATGACGTTGTGATCAAATTTGTGCGTATACCTTTTTTACAACAAAAAAAAACATGGGAAGCCATTCAAAATAGTGCGTCCATATGGTATTAAACCCTGTAATATTTTTGTTCTAGATAATATCGTATAAGTCACTTGACTTCACATCAACCTTGACACTGACCTGTTTTTATCGTAAGCGGCGTAGCGTAGAATTTTAACTGTACTATTTTCTTTGTCTCGTTTTTACAAATAGCCCCCATAGCATGGATACGCATGAAAGTCGCGACTCGCGCGATAAAATTGGAATAAGCGCTTTCATGCGTAGTTATGCTACGGGGGTTGACATTATTATACAAATGATAATATCCACAGGGACCTGGTGCAAGCAATAGCAGCGGTAACTCCGCAGGCAGCGCACGCGGCATCGGCTCGGTGGCTGCCCACGCTCTTCGACCCCGCACAGGGCAAGATCGCGGTCGTCTGTCACCCCTCCAAAGTCAACGACATCCGAGCACAGTTCCAGAAGTGAGTGGAGATTACAGACCTTTAAATCTACCTAACTTCTCATAAAATACCTTTAATCGTATTCAGTTATTTGTTGCTTTGTTTTTCCCTTATGTTGCTGCAAAGTTGCGCATCATGAAGTTATGATTCATATAGTAATACGTCATGATGACAATGATCCTTTGTTGCAGAATCAATGTTGAATTAGACGCATTCGAGTCCATGGAAGCATCCCATTTCAACAAATGAGTCCAAAATAACAATATACGTACAATTAACTAGTAAGCATTTACAGTAGAAATGGAGTTCTCTAGTTTGTATAAGCATTAGTGTAAAGTTTTGATAGTTTGTTATTGTAAGTGATAAATTTTATTATATTTTATGACTTTTTGTGTGGCTGTGCCTTCGAAACAATCTGCTGCATAATACGAATATGAAATTATATCTAATTAAGACAAATTTTTATGATGTAATATTTTAATCACATACATCTTAAAGCTATGTCTATACAAAAAAATATAACTTACATATTTAGTCAGATATTTAGTGAACATCATAATAAATCATCTCACAACCGCTGCAACACCTCCAGCATAAAATTCATCCCATCTATAGAATAATATCAAATTGTTCAACATTTTTCCATAATTTTTCAACAGCTATATTTCTATCCTCAACAATTTCCTGTGTATGTGTAGGCAGATTCAACGCCTTTTGCATTTGCCAACGCTTGCTTCTAGCTAAATTGAGCTCTATTATATACTGAAACATCTAAAAATCTATTTATTTGCTACCGACGTTATTTTAGTCCGTATGTTTTATTCTCACTGTAATACTGAACAAAATCGAAAGAAAACACATAACACTAGCAAAAAGTTGAATACATTTTAACAGGAAACATCACATTTATTTACAAACATTATTGGATCCGAGAGATTGCATTACATCATACATTTGAAGAGTCGCGTTAATACTGGTTAATTGCGTTAGTGGTTATTAGAGCTTCTCTTTCGCTTTGATCGGAAGAAAATTATCGCGGCTGAATGTAATGCAAACGGTATTACTCTCGTCCGTGACACATTTACATAACACTGCGAGCGCCAGATTAGGCCCAAAAATCGCTGTATATATATATATATCGATAATTAGGGGAAGAAAGGGCCCAAAGTTAGCGCGGGTGTTTAACAAAAGTTTTTTAATTATTTATATAGCGGAACTCTTTTATTCTTATAACTATGTTTAGGCAGAAAAGCCAGTTTTTTCGATAGTTACAAAAATGAGAAAACAGAATAAATTGCCATAAAAATAATATGTGCCATATAACATATGCCATAACCAAACTAAATCAATCTCATTTTTGATAAAATTGGCTTTAACCTACCTTTCCCGAAATAATCGATATACTCGTCACGTACTAAGGTAATTACGCTAGAAATAAACCTTAGCAACCAAGACATCCCCATTTTATCAGTATTATTTAATATTACTGGCCCAAGCCTTGGTTTAGTTCACATTTCAATAAAGATGATTTTGAACAACTTGCCTAGGCCTTTCTTCACCGCCACACACGGTCGGTGAGGTACAAAATTATGTTATAAATTACGAATAAAGAACATAATAAGAATTACATTTTACATGCAAGATATATTTACAGTTATACATAAATTTTCTACATCTAGACAAAGTTATATAATAATGGAAAATAAAATTTCAGTAACGTAAGTTATATGCACATTTATAATGCGTAAGAAGCACCAAGTTTATATCTGTATTTGTTAATGAAGCATCTTTGTATCTCATTCTCTTATAGTTACTTATAGATTTTTTGATTTAAAAATAAACTTTACACTTTTACACTTTATTAGACGAAAATATTTTTCGCAATTTAACAATTTCTAGAGGGCACTTGAGACTTCATCAGTAAATTACATTAACTGTGCTTTGAAGAGATTTGGTAAATATTTAAAATTACGCTTATATTCTTAACGATTATATTAATTCGCTATTGACACCTACACGAATAGAATTCCCTAGTAAATGAACATCTAGCTATGTTTATACTATTAACACTATAATAATAATAGAGGCGGCCCCATTTTCATTACCTAACTTGTTTTATGTATATTCGGTTACAGTATGACAATACGGTTATTTGAACATTGTCAAGAACCAAATAAGGATCAGGTAGGTTTATCTACGTACGACTCAAGTTGAATCACGAGGAAGAGTTTAAAAAAGCCTTGATGGAATCACGTAGAGTATAAAAATTTTAATTTTTACGTATCATGTAACCGATTATACACTCTCGACGCGCAACTGGCGTAACATCGGTGAACTCAAAATTTTATAGGTTTTGTTACAATCTCAAATTTATCTTACTACAAAGAAATAGTTTTTTTGGTTTTGGTGATTTATTTTTACCAATATGTAACGTTTATTTATGTTATTATTGCTACATTATAATAATAATAAAGATATTGTTACATTATGAAAAAAAAAAATCAAACTTGTGAAAGATAATAAAAAATAATCGCAGATTTTTTAATATAGCCCAATACTTTGGAATACTAGCAATTAGCAATAAGAGCTAGGCTCTCGATGTGGGGAAGCTTTTTCTTTGCCCTCCTTATAGGATGTGCTCTCTCACTACTTAATTTTGTCAAAGATATCGAACAGATAAAACCAAAGACGTTATTTTAATTCATAAATGATCATATTGCATCCCATATCTATGTGATTGTAACAAAGACCAAAAAATTTTTATGAAATACGGCGTACTTTGCATGTCATACACACGGAATAGTACTCAAGCCGAATAGTTCAACGTGCTTTGCGTTATTGACTTTGCCACCTAAGCGTTATTAACTTGTCACTTCAGGGGGCTCTTCACTAATGGTCGTATTCTAGAACTCTACTCAATGCTCAAGTCAGGATTTGAGTATGGTTTAAAGCACTCGAAATCATACTCAAGTCCCTGCCATTAGGGTAGTATTTCCAGTGCAATCCTGACTTGAGCATTGAGTAGAGTTCTAGAATACGACACTAGACAGGTCAACTTTATTGTACCGTATATAAAGCTCATAAGTTTTTTTTAGATGATATTTAAACATTTATTGATGTTTTTTTGAAGTTTGTAGTATCTGGGTCGTGCTTATTGAGTCCGATCGATCAAACTAAGTTACGAATTGTTTGACTGTAATACATAATGAAATGCAAACACAACCCATTCATTAACAAGACAGATTTAAACAGACAACTTTTTAATCCTTTTATAATATTTATGCAAATTTGTTCCTTGAAGACGTGTTGTTTATTCAAAATAATTTAAAGTTCAAAAGCCCCTATAATACAGTTTACATTGGACCTGCCTGTAAGTAAGCCTTGTTCTTGTCCAAATATCATCTACAAAGAGCTATATGAATATATCATGTAAATAACATAATGAGAACGTCCGGTTAGGAGAGCGTCGGTTTCAATGGACGCCTCCGACTAATCGTAGCCTCGCTTTGCCCGTCAGCTTATTATTATTCGGCGCAGGCCGACATTGGTATGCATATGATACATTAACTTCGAGGGTTAATAAATTATAGTGTGCTGACAAATACTGCCCTCGTAACGAAAAAAGGCACAACTACGCGTACTTTATGCCTTTTTTCGTTCTGAAGTCAGAATACAGGGTGCTAATCAAATCACGTTTGAAATTTCATGAGGTGACTATCAATGATACTGAACGACATCCCTGAGAAACTTGTACACGATTCGCGAATTATTTTCTCTCATAAAAATTGAATAGCATTTATTTCATATTATGAATATCAGAATATTACAATTTCAATTGGATAATATTGTCACTAATATAAACTAACAAAAAAAAATACAAAATATTGTCGAAATTCGATATCCAATAATATAATCGAATTACAATTTCTATTCCTCTAGATTGTACAATTCTCTGTAAAATGAGTTCCAATATCATAGTTTGTAATTTGTAACGCTTTTCAGGTTTGCGGGTAGATGTTAAGACAAATTACTCGCGGGTTTGTTGTTAATTTGTTTTTGCTAATGGGATATGGCTTCCGTAAAAAAGTGTTCAATATCAGGGGTGGAATCATCTCATGGAATTTCAGGTATAAATAACCCCCTATAAAGCTTATTATTAAAAAATGTAGAACGGCCTTTACAATTCTTTACTTAATTATTGACATATAGTCATTGACTTATTTATTTGTAAGTCAATGCATATAGTAACAATTATTTACATACTCGATTGACTCGCTGCGTCTAGGAGCCTATAAATATAACGATTTGTCTAAGAAGTGAGCAAACCGTTCCTAGATTTACGACGTAAACGGCCTCAAAAGCAGTTGTATTTCACTTTTCCTTCCTATCTGTTCACATCCTCTAGGCCAGCTCTCTTAATATTTTATGGCATTTATTACATACAAAAATCTGAAATATTGCAATCGTTCATTCAATTCATGGTAATTCAGATTAATACACTACAGAAAAAGGCCGCTCTATATTTCTTGGATCACTACGAAATATTGTGAACTACATATCGCATAGCAGTTGTAATATTTGTAATGAAAACGTTTTGTAATGAACAGTGGTTCGGACCCGCCGTAACATAAAAATGTTTTAAATGTAGTCGCGGTTTTAACGCGTGACCTTAGTGGTGTTAGACCCTTGATCGATCTTATTCACAAATAATGCGTTTTGACATTAAGTCGTCGCATCAAAATTGTCACACGTCAACTTTTCATGAGGTAATATTAGGGCCGTAAACATTGCTTAAAAAATTAAGTTCAAAATTCATAAAATGCTTCAATATTCCTCAACATCAGTTCACAATATCGTAGAGCTAGCACGGATGTCATTACCTCGGCGTCTACATCATATTGGCGTCAATTGGCGGCGCATGACTGCGCAACGCTTCACGAATGAAACCGCCGATGAGATCATCAGCCACCAGGTGGAAGAAGTACAGGTGCTCGAAACTCTTGAGCGAGATGGAGCGAAGTGCTGGAAGTCGGAGGAGCAGTGCTGCGAAACGACCATCCTCGGAGCCGTGTAACCGCCGGCAGTGTTCGTCCAGGCACGAGAACAACTAAGAAATTCATAAAAAAACATTACTGTAGTCTTGTCTTTTTTAACCGACTTCAAAAAATGAGGAGGTTCTCAATTTGTCTGTATGTTCTCATTTTGAAGAAAATCATCCACCTCAAAGGGTGGCTGTTCACGCATGAAGATTCATTTTTATAAATAGCGCCTAACTTTAATTTAGAAGCAATTACTTTAATGGTTGATTTTGCTATTTCTCCAATTCAAGGCGTTTTTTTCTCGATATACTTTGAGTAGTGAGAACCGATTTTTATTATCTCCAGTGTCAAGTCCTGCATAGTGGCGAACTAGGGAATATTTCAATAAAACTTAGCAAATAGACGTAATTCGTACTTTTGAGGTCGGTTTTTTTAGTACTCTGTACTGAGATTATTTAATTACATTTGCAGAGTTGCCAGTTTACGTAAAATTTTAAATAGTCGTGTAGTTGTTATCTACAGTTATATCAATAAATTGTGAAAGAAAATACAATTTTGCATAAATTGGATGAATAGTTAAATGTCATGAAAAAAAACTGAGCATAGCAATCCTAACCTATTTGTATAATTATCAACAACATAGTTCCCTATGTGTATTAAGTAGACATGACAAAAACGGATGTTTGTCAATAATTAATTAAACTGTTTTTAAGGCAATTTTCGTAACTTTTGAGGGAATCCAACTATATTTGTTATTTTAAGTCCTGAATATTTACACCCAAATTAGATAAAAAAGCAACTTAATGGTGAAATAAGATTAAATCAGTCAATTACTGGTCATAGCTTGATTTTTCGTGAGCGTGCTTACTTTTTATTTTTAGAATTTAGGCGTACATAATATATATATTTCACATTTAAAACTTTTAAGAATTTTAGTTAGAATGGTGTGTTTAAAAAATCAATATTTAGGTACAACTATTTCATATACTCGTACACGTCGGTTGATATTATACATGCAGATACCTACCAAACAAATATTACTTTTTTTGGAAGCTTGTATATATATATGTACATAATGTAGATACCTATTAGAGACTTAGAACGAGCTGGGAACGTTCAATCATGCATCCCACTTGAACTTGTACTAAAACTAGTAAAAAATCGCTATTTATCCCGCTCGTACCGCTCCTACTGTAAAAAAGACGGGTGAACTATCAACGCAGACAGTTCCTAGTTTAAACTGAACTAAAAAGAACAATGAACTATTAAAACCGTGCAAGACGAACTTAGTTCATGTCAGTTAGTGTAGGGAATATATTCCTCATAGTTCGTAGTTCATGGACTATACAAGCCTACGACGTGCAACGGGCTGGTATCCGCAACTCGACGACAAAGCGCCTATTTTGCGTGTTGGTACTTGGTACTTATATATACAAACCTAATGAGAAAGAGAACTTTATGTTGTTCACTGAAAGATTAAAATCGTAAGATTTGCAAACCGTCCAATCATCTGATTAGCGCAATTTCTCTCTCACTGCCTATTGGCTATTGCATACTGGTTCGCGCGACGCAATCGCAACAGCAGAATAGCAGTATAACAACAGCAGTTTGGACAGTTGTTCGATAAGTAGTTACACATTGCGTAAGAATAATGTATTACATAATCGGCTGTTGTAATAGTGACCACATCTAGTATGTGTAAGTTATAATTACCTTTTCACGAAGAACTTCAACATCTTGTCGGTTCTTCAGTCCTTTCACGTCTGAAAGAAAACAAGAGTCAATATCGGTTTCGTTCGTAATTTCTTAGTGTTAATAATAATAGTTATTGACCAAGGTCGACAGTGCCATTGTCGAGTAATACGGCCTCCTCCCATTTAAATATTTAAATTTAATTGTTTGGGTCATGGAGGAGGCAAGAGTCTACAATAAATAATAATAATAATGTGCTAGATAACCACACCAATTGCCTGGTATCAAACTAGGAGATTCCCTGTACTATGAGTACAAGAGCAACGGAAATCAATCTGGGGCACTTCCCAGTACCTCAGACCAGAAACAATTTGAAAAATTGTCCAAATAAGTCCTACCAGGAATCGAATCCAGGACCTCCTTATCCCACAGGTAACACAAGCTTATTACAGGCTAAGCAATAGCCAGTATCTATGAAAACCTTAAATATTGCATTTGAGGAGCCTAATTTACGAGAAAGGAAAAGGGGTAGAATAATTTTGTGTGATGTAGTGTTTTGGTACGCACCAGGGTTGAGCAGCACGATGGCCTTGAGCGCGACGTACTCCGCTTGGTCGACGTGTAGCGCGCGAATCTTCATTGAGAGCTCGGCCAGTACGCGGTCGAAGATCTGCCCCACACCCGCCTGCAGTGCTGAGTTACGGTGCAGAGTCATGCCTGGAACGACACACAAATAAAATTATTTATTAAAAACTAGTGTTGAGTCGTGAAAATTTCCCTTTTTTGACAAATCATATTTTTCCACATTTTGACGTTGACAACTGTCAAAAGTTGAAGTTACTGAACGAAAACGATGGAGCCAACAATAACAGATGGTGGTGTGGTTTTGAAGGACTTTTTTGCTGTTGTGAAATAATTTTAAATCACGTCTTTCTATTAAGTTTTATTTAGCATGAATTATAAAATAAACAAGTTTATAAAATAAGCTTCAAAATATGTTTCTAAACGTATAACATTATATGCGCCTTCAAAATTATATTATTCAAATTTTTCCAATTTTTCAGCAATTTTTCGGAGAAATTCACACTATTTGAAAATTTTCGGAAAATTACCCAACAGTATTAACGCACTACAATTTATAACAGAAACTAAGTTAACGCGGGCACAGAAATAAAAAGACAAGCAGTACGATATCAATCAACAACCTATTTATGCCTCACTGTTGGGCACGCAATAAGAAAACTAAATAAATTAAAGCAATTTTCATAGCTCTTAAAAACCTAAATGTTAACACCACATACAAAACCCCAGCACAATCCAGTCCAGTTAATCAATGGACAGACAGGTTATGCTCTATGTCGACGCTATCTATTCAGATAGTATCGTGAGCCGCAAATTGATAACGAATGGAAGAGAATCTTAAAGGTACGAAATTGGCGAAGCTCGAATGAGAATATACATATCTTTTTTTAAATATAATATCAAGTGACAGGACGAGCAAGTCGTCCGTCTGGTGTTCAATTTTTATTTTTTTTAACGTACATACTCATAGCCCCGCACTTGGGGGACTCTGTGTCGCGGGTGCCATGGACACACACATAGACAAACACAAATGAGGCCCAAACTCATGAGAAAAATAAATGTAGGCCATACAAATATTTCTCCCGGCTCGAGAATCGAACCCGAGACCTTTTGCGTGGCAGTCCAGCATTATTACTGTTTGGCCACAGAGGCAGTTATAAGTAACACACCTATCCGTAACAGTTGCAGTGCTATTCCAGAGCTTTAAATCGCAAAGATCTGAGGGGCACTGCCTTTTCGCCCGTCACCCTGCGACATAAGTTAACAAGTCCCATGTGCCTGTAATTTCACTTGCACCCTTACCCTTCAAAATCGGAACGCAGTAATGAACACATTACTGCTTGGCGGCAGAAATAGGTAAGGTGGCAGTAACAAACATACAAAAAAAAAACACGGTCGAATTGAGAACCTCCTTTTTTGAAGTCGGTAAAAAATTAGTCATCGTTGTCAATATATTGTTAACAATAATAAGAATAAAATATACCAACGGATTTGTATTACATAAAAGAAAAAGTTATATGCACCGTAGTCCATCGTCAAATTCGAATTTTAAAAAAAGTCGACGCTAGCGTGTAAAAAACGCTTTTGCGCGCAGATATCTAATGAGAAAAAAAGCCTTTCGAAGCTAGTGAGGTGAAAAAGCCTTTGTTCTAAAAGTTTATTTATAAAATACAACTATGTCATGCTTACATGATACCTGTGAAGTTAAAGGTTATCAACATTTGAAAGTCACTTTGATTTGTCATGCATTTGATAAAATAGAAATAGAGTGGTAAACATCGGTACATTCCATGTGATAAAAACTAATGACGATATAAAAATGCTTTGAGTACCTACCTGTTTTTATCACTAAAATAGATAATTAATCTGATACGGAATCTTTATTTGTTTGCAAATAAAATTGGCTTTCTTTAGTACTTAATTTTACAAAATTTCAACAAATAATATAATATAATGTTATATCGACACCTCTCACGCATTAAGTCATATGTTTAAAGATATGACTTTTCAGGGGAGACATTTTTAAAAAGATTTTTACATTGTTCATTCTTTAAAACATATGTATATTGCGCAAAACTGTAGACATTAACAACTATAGCTGGCTAGGGAACATGTACAGAGGTTATAAATACAATAAATACACATATTTACGAAAACATAGCTGAAAATAAAAACTTACGACTTTATGCTCGTTGTAAAAAGGTCGTATCTCATAGTTACAACGTTTTGCTACTAATCACATTGACATGGTCAACGGGAATACAGTCGTATGTTCGATATACGACCTTATGCTGGGTGCAAAATTTGAAATACCTTAAAAAATGTGTCGCATGTGTAACAAAATAATGAATAATAACCACGACGTGTTCACTTAAATAAATTTTATTAGACATATTAATTAATGAACTAGCTCAAATAACAAAAATGAACACTAACTCTTGTGACGAAACAAAAGTATATACAGAGTGTTTTTTTTTTAATGGACCAGTATGAGGAAAACGATAGAAGATACAAGGAAACTTTCTTAGGGTGTATTAAATCCTTTTCTGTGAAAACAATTTTGGCAACTCAATTTTTTGATCAAGTGTGAGTTGTCCATAAAAAATTTTTTAGTGCTGAGCGGCTCACTTTTCATTGTATGGGACAAAAACAATCGGGACAGCGAAGAATGGTCATATTTCATAAAATGTTTTACATACAAAATGAATAAAATTTACTTTTTTTTAATAGAATAGAATAGAATAGAATAGAATACGTTTATTTGCCAGAATACAGTCATTACAAAGGTCTTAAGTAAAATTAGGTACTTGCAAGCAGATGTGCAAATATTAATGGGATTCAATGTTTCTTTAGTCTCTATAGTTTCTAATTAATTAAATGAATTTGTAAATTCTAAGTATTCTTTATTACTATAGAAGCAATGCGTCAAAAGCCATTTTGTCAATTTTAATTTAAAAGTATGTCCTTGTAATAATTTAATTTCGTTTGGTAATTTTGTTAATTTTATTTGATAATAATTTATTAAGATAATGAATTTATTTATAATGCTGGTAGATTCAGTTCCTTAATTCAGCTTTCTTCAAAATGAATAAAACTGACTATTTTTTTCCGATACAATGAAGTCATCCTTACAAGAAACTAAGTCTATTAGCATAAAAGAAGAGTAGTCAATTTTATTCATTTTTATGGAAAACTCACACTTGACCAAAAATGACTGCCAAAATTGTTTAAAAAAGTCTTCATGGTTCCAAAGACATGGTTCCTTATATCGCAATGGTTTCAGATTTTCCCATACAGTCCCATTGAAAAAAACACTATATATTATTTAGACTCAGACTTTACCTAACATAATTTAGTCTACATAATGACATACACTCTAATAAAAAATAAATAACAAATTTAATACAAATTTCTTGTGAGGAATTAAAAGTAAATAATAAATAAATATAGGAAATGAAACTATTTTTCCGGATTTAAATCGCGTATATTTGTTTTTTCAAACAAACCGACGTTTCGGGCCCTTTACAGGTCCCATGGTCACGGTTGACTATTATATATTATATTAACCGTGACCATGGGACCTGTAAAGGGCCCGAAACGTCGGTTTGTTTGAAAAAACAAATATACGCGATTTAAATCCGGAAAAATAGTTTCATTTCCTATGTGCAACAATCGCGAAAACCTAAGAACTCGAAATAAATAAATATATTATACAGGCTGTCTTTATCTCACATAATCATGTTTTGACATTTTTATTATTATATTATTTAATATGTTCCTACATTATTTCCATAATTATATTAACTAGGTACGTTAAAGTTACAATAAATCATCATAATACAAAACTTGTACTGGATACTTGTATTTATTTTTAATGTAACATTTATTAATTTATTATTGTAACGATTCTTGTAATACAATATATTATAATATATAATAATGTAAAGTCTACAAGATAATAAATAAATCTAAATCAAAAATCGCCGTCTAAGTATAGTTTTGCGGACTTTTTGCGCACATAGTGAGGTTCAACAGGCTGGAACGTTATTACATGTGTTATTACTCCTTTTCATTGTCTATAATAACATCTGTGGTTCACCCACGACAATCAGGAGATATAGACCCACCACCTAAGCACAATTTCGATAGAGCTGTTTAAACTGTTCTTTCTCCGACAGAATCCGAGTTCAGAAACATTGTTTTACATACAAATAAAAGTATTTGCGTTTAACGTACCCTGCAAAGGCAGGGTACGTTAAAGTTAGATTCAGTGAAGGGTAAGGAATCCGTTACTGTTTTCTTGCGTCTTGACGTAGAGTTTGAAATAGAAGGTCATTGAGTGTCATCTACTTGGGTATAATTAGAAATGTAGTCCCATTGTCTAGACTGATCTCCAAGTTGCCAAAAGGTCATAAAAATTCGTTCACATTCGTGTTCATTCAATTTTTAAAAGTATTTAAGACGGCAAGTAGCAGGACAAGGTTGCTGTAAAAGCTTATCTAAGTTTTTTAAATACTCTCTTTTATGTGTTTCTATTACTATTCATCACTACGCCGTGGTCGTTTTCGACTCATTGTACCAGTTCGTGTGTAGTCATTTGACGCACATACAGATGAATCTTGGCCCGAGGTATCATTTAACTGCGGTGAACAGACTCTGTTGTAGTACTGGATGCAAGAACATCGCAACTTTAGAAAATTTCTAGAAAATTAGTATAAGTTTGATTGATGCGTAGAAGTGGTAAATTTATACTCAAAAAAAGTCACTATGTGGAGACGGCATTGGCGTCACATCTGGAAGATACTGACTATAATCGTTTCACCTGTAATTTCTTTACCACATAGTTCAGGGTGAGTACCTTCAATAGGGTCTTCATTCAACATAGATGTCACAGAACATGGTAGGGTTATATCAGTGGTGTTATTATTTGTGACAATATTTGGCATTACCTCATGACTACTTGCTTCTTTAGAATTTTCCGAACTGTCAAGAAGCTTTTCATTCAAAATAGAAGTCGAAATAGAGAGATTTACACTATCACTCTCGCCACTTTTTCTTTTTCACTCACGTACCAACTGACCTCGCCGGCAAGGCCGTGGAGCCCCCCGCTTCAGCACGTACAACAGTAGATTCTCTCCTACAGCTCTGCCCTTCTGGCGGAAGTCCCCAGTAGCGCCCTGAGCCGAGGTCCTTGCCCATTTGGGCGCCCTCAGGCGTTACTTAGTTTATTTATAGTTTAGTTTTAGTTTTAACGGATTAAGAGCCTTCAGTTGGCCCATTCATCCGTTAGCGCAGTCAATGCCATAAGCCAATTGCACTACATAAAAATAAAGTGATTTCTGTAAAAATGCACTGCTGTCATGATTTACAGTAGATTACATAGGAGGTGTTGATATCTGAATTCACTTACCCGGCATAAGGCACATAAGCTGCGGGAGCGCGGAGGTCCTTGTTCCGTCCACGTTTTCGCGCTCGTCCTCCAGGTACTGAAACATTAAAACATATGTAGAACTGTGTGATATTACAACGTAAGTTTTTAGTTTAAAAGCGTAAGTAAGCAAAAAGTGTTATGGATCTATTTTGTAATTTTTTACAAATAAGCGCAACAAGACAAAAATACTAACATAAACAATAAAAAATAAAAACCATTTATTATTGCACATAAATAAAACGTTACGTAAAAAACCAGACGCGGCGTTATTAATAAGCCATTTTGTTTTACTTTGGGTATTATTATATATTCTATATAGATGATACGTTTAGTATGTTCTCACAAGTGCACACTTGAATATGAGATAATTAAAGAAAAATTGACAGTGAAACATACAAAATAAACATACATATACAGCTTATGTCTAACTAATGAAACACAAAACAATTTGTAAGTGCTGCAGCAAGCGAAAAAGGTCCAAGCTTAGTGCGAGCTGTACCCAAAAGCAAAGCACTGGTTTGCAGCTATCACCTTGGGGGTAGTATTCTAGTGACCAACCTCCATGGACCGCCAAGCGATGGAGAACAGCAGCAACTCGTTCCAGGACGCTTTGATGAGCAGGATCTGATCTTCTAACTCCAGCTGCGCGAAATGTGGAATATCGCGCGCCCATACAACTAGAGCCGCGATCTGCTTGTTGCCTGAAATCACCAAAATTATTGTGTTCAATTCTAACGGCCCGTCTGTTCGGTTGTCCTTCGCCGAGAGTAAAAGTGAAAAAGTTCGTCCAGGGAAGTACATCCACCTTACCTATTATACAAGAACATGGGACTTGTCAACTTATGTCTCAGGGTGACGAGTGCAGTGACAGTGCCCCTCAGATCTCTGAGATTTAATGCTCTGAGTGGCACTGCAACTGCTATGGACAGGCGTGTAACTTATTATCACGTGCACGACTTGTTCGTCCCGTTATAAGAAAAGAGAAAAAAATCTTATTTCCTTCACGTAGTAACTAGCGTTAGGTAGGGTTCGCAGGGATAGTTATCTGTCACGATAATTGTCTTGATAAATATGCCTTAATAATCTTGATATTTTTAAAATAAATTGGAACAACAAAACGCTACCAATATCGAGACGTATCGAAACGTATCAAATGTCTATCTTAAAATAGTCATAAACTAAACGTTTTCACAAAGATTTTTCTTCGCGTTTATTTAGTTTTATCACTATTTGTAATTTTGAGTCAAAAATTATAGAACCAAAACTATGATCAGCATGGATAATCATCGGATATACTTTGTTCGAATAATACTCATGATAATGATCAAAGAATACAAATATTTTGATAATTTCAAAACCTGTTATTAGGTTAATTATTTTCGGTTCAGCACTTCATGTGTCCAGTTCATCTCAAACTAGTTCTATTAATTAATTATAACATTGTTATAAAGGGTTTTTCAACAAGAACTAATCTTTGTGAATCAAAATAAAACAATAAATTTAGACGACAATGATTCAAATTTTTATTATAAATACATATAAAAGCGACGATTGCTGGAATTAATGAAATAAATGAAATAAGATCATACGTCTAATTACAACAAAAGCGCCAGATGCGGCAGTTAGGGAGGAGACAAATGATAAACACGAACACGCTTTATGCTACACTTTACTTGCGCGGAAAATCTAGTGTGTAACCAACGCTTAGGGCTTACTGCCTACTACTACCTTCCTATTATCGCCACGTTAAAGTTCATACAAACTGAACGTCTAACGAGTCCACCATAAGATTCGTGTATAGGTAGAAAGTCGGACCGGAGGCGGAGTAATGGAAAAACACTATACTTATAAACATTACCGAAGCTTAAGTCACTATAGGGTTCGTTCCCACGGCCCGTGCGTGATGTCAATCGCGCCGATTTGTATTGTCGAGCTCGCGAAACGGACGAGTCCGGGACGGGCAGCCCCGGGCCGACGCGCGTGGTGGCAGTATTAGAATATTGAAATTCTTTAATGATATTTCAGCTATGCGTCGTTAGGGTAAGTTCCGCTAAGTCGAATACGTTACCTAATTTTAACTGTTTTTAAAACAAAATTTTGTGCTCTACTTTTTGCTATTTAAAACGGTTATTTGACCATTTGTCACTTAGCCGCATTTTAGTTAGTGGACGGCAGTATTCGAGTATGTAGCGGCGGCGCGATCGGCGTAGAATATATTTTTCAGGTGTTTAATAAAACACTAAAACATTATTACCCTCAGATTTATTTTTATGTTTTATAATTAATATTTTTAAACTTGTCTTTAGCCGGTTTGTAGGTACTGTTATTATAAATAATCAAGTTAATCAGTGATTGTAAAAAAGTATCACCTAAAAATAAATGATCTTAATTTAAATCTACTATTAAGAAGTAAGTATACGTTCTATAATTTATTTAATTGTAGGGAAATACTGTACTGGAATAGAGTAATTAATTAATAAACAAGTTGATACTTCTTGAATATAAAGGAAATGTTCGCCACGTCCCGGTTCATCGGAGGCACCGCGGCGGTGTGGAAAAAACGTCTGTGGCGGTGGCGCGTTATACATGTCTAGTCAATATTGAACTGACGATCTATTACTTAAAATGTCAATTCGGTATAATCAAAATGCCTCTAAGGTCTGTCGGTGATTCCAGTAAAGCTGCTATATATAACATCGGTATATACTGGTGCCTTTCTCACAGATTCCCTTATGAATCTATAACATTCGTATGTGCTTAGATATCTGCAAAGAAAGTGACGTCGAAAGAAAAGTCTTATCTTCAATTATAAAGTGGACTGACTATTCCGTAATATCTAACGTTAGCCTACTTTATGTGACATACCTAAATGGGAAAACCCTTTGCACTCCGAGTCATAAAGCAAACCAGACAATTCAAGGAAAACGAATATTATTGCCCTGGCAATGATAAAACCTACTGGTTACACAAATATTACGTCAAAACGTTAGAGAGAAAAAGTTAATATTGTGGTAGCCAGAAGTGTTCAAGGTCGGATAATTCTAGAATTGGCAGATTAAAACGCCTAAGAAAAAAAATGTTTTATTATTTTAATATCAACAAATAAAGTTCGTTGTTCCGTGTTACCAATGTGATAATATTGAAAAGTACGTCACAAGCTTTTTTATTTTTTATGATACCAAGTAAACGACACGCCTGTCCATAGCAGTTACAGTGCCATTCATGAGCTTTAAATCGCAAAGTTCTTAGGGGCACTGCCACTGCGCTCGTCACCCTGAGATAAGTTGACAAGTCCCATGTGCCGTAATTTACCCTTCAAAACCGGAACGCAGTAATGTGATCATTACTGCTTGGCGGCAGTAATAAGTAAGGTGGCAATACTTCCCTGGACGAACTCTTTCCCAATGAGCTGTACTGCTATTAAAACGGACAAACAAACCATTATTATATTAAATAAATAAACCAGTTTTTAACTTATGTGCTTTAGTCTGCCGACCCCACAATATAGAGACGGAAGTTTTTTTAATACTTTTTTTAATACTAAGCATTTCAAAACAACAAAATCCTTAACATAATGTTGACACTTCCGTACAAAAACAAAACGAACAATACTTTTTTTGCTGTGCCAATAATTTTTTGATTTAGCTACGGTACAAATTAAATTATGCAGGTACGCATTATGTGATTCCGAGAACGGTGAATAACAAATTATTCCGACTACATTAATCTCGCATTCCGTTTTTTCTCCGCACAACGTAAACAAGGATAACTTACAAGCTGCTTGGTTTCTGTTACAATAAATAGGGCATTTTATGAGCATAGAATACGAAAGATATAGGCATGTATTATTGCCGTCGGTCATCTGAAATGTTGGTTGATAAGAAAAATTTACAAATTAAAATAAAGTCGCAACACAAAATTAATTTAAGGTCATTTATACAGAACACCTACTCATCAAGCATTTCCAAAATTAGTTCTTTTAAAAATCATATGTGGCAGGAAATAGTACAAATTATGTGACATTGTATATGAACACAAACGGATTCATATATGTATTCAAAGTGCGTCATATATTGAATATGTAAGTTGAAATTTCAATTTTTATCCCATACCACCGACACACTGAGGCATTTTTTACCAAGCAGATTCATTACAAACCGGTATCGAGTGTGGAAACAAGTATTTTGTACATAATATAAATATACAGGTATGTTTACCTTCGTAATGTTAAAGATTTATTATAGGCACCTAGGCAAATGGTGTGGAATGATTTTTTTTTTCAAAATTGCTGTAAGGACGCCCCTAGTGGCGCCACATCGGCGGCATAAACGACAGACTTGTGAATTGTATGCGTGTGTTGCTGTGGGTGATCCCACTTAGATTTCTATACAAATATTATTTTTTTAGTAGCAGTAGAGCTCCTTATGAAAGATCCAGGGAAGTACCTTAGGTACCTATTTGTGATACCAGGCAGTAATATGAGCATTACTGCGTTCCGGTTTTGAAGGGTAAGGGTGCTGGTAAAATTACAGGCACATGAGACTTGTCTAACTTATGTCTCAGGGTGACAGTCGCAGTGGCAGTGTCAGTGTGTTTGCGATTGAAAGCTCTGAGTGACACTGCAACGGCTACGGACACGTGTGTCGCTTAACATCAGGCGTACGACTTGTTCGTCCTGTTACAGTGATATTGTGAACTACAAACCCGTTTACGAAACTAGCCTGAAGACAGACGCCGTAAGTTCCAATTTTAAAAACTTATGAGTCTAGAAACTTACAATAATGTGAAACACCCCACGCCACCAATTAAGAGTTCAATATATTAACACATCTGCAACATGTCGCTGCTTTTCAAGAATAGTGACTCAAACCAAAATAGTTTATATCAATCTTATAACACGCTGCATTCCGATGTGCCAAATTTTGTTGCGAAAAAATCGAGCTTTTTGATTGGTTAAAATAAACAAGTGACTACGCTGACCATTGTACGATTATTCTGCTTTGAACGTGAGAAGATAATTTAAAAACAACTGAAGCATACTTCAGTTGTTTTTAAATTATCTTCCTGATGAATTAGATGATTTTGAGATAGGCCATTATTCTAGAGTGCCATCGATGTGTTTACGTTTAAAGAAAAAATCGTCAGTAATTTTAAATTTATATATACTGTAAAAATACAATAACGTTTGAACAACAAAGTTTTATTGACACGTCATAAATTTGAAATAAAATTCAAAAATCCATTCAAATCCATTTATGTGACATTACAAGAAGTACAATTGCGTCAGTATAGCACTAAATGATTTACTAGAGCAGTAGCAGAAATGTTACAATTCTATAAATACACAAAAAGTAAACGGTGTCAATATCCAAGACTTTCTATGCTTTAGGCCTGGTTCATATGTCACCTGCATGTTAACTTGTGAGGTCCAATTATCGGTAGCACAAATCCCATATAAAACACGTTTAGTATGCTATATTGACGCCTGCTGATAAGTGCGGTCCAACCCATCAATTTAAAACGTTAAGGGAATAAAATGCTGCAAGTGTACTAAAAGGTATGTAAATCATAGATTGTTTCGAAGTTTTATGCTCTGAGCTCCCCTAAGAGACAAAAAAATATAAAGTTTGTCAGATTGTCAGCGGTGACTCCGCGTAATTGAATCGATCAATGGTCTAAAAATAAACTAGCTATAAAGTCTTGACTACGTTTGTTTGAAATGACGGTTGACTTGTCCATTATACCAAGGTTTATCGACGTACAGCTCTTGCGTCAAATTAAACAAACATAGTCAATATGTTCATTATCATAAAACTCATAGTTTACAGGTACGTCTCGCTCTCGTAATGACGTCTTAGGCTATAAGTTCCACATGTGAAGTTGCGGACTTCCATACACCAAACGCGTTCTCGTACTAAGGGTGAAGTCACACTCACATGTTCATACCAAAAGCACAATCAATATGTGAACCGCGCTGACAACGTTACTGCGAACGGCATCTCACACTATTTTTTAATTGACTTAAAAAAAAAGGAGGTTATACGTTCCGCTGTATGTATGTTTTCAGATTTCTCCGTCAATAGTAGACCGATTATGAAAATTCTTTTTTTTTTGTTTGAAAGGGTGCAATCTCGCGTAGATATAAGCGCTGATAATATACCAACCGGCGACGGCGCGCCGACGTAAAAGTGTCGGTGGCGGCGGCGTTTCGACGCACAGTGGGGCAGGATACCTTAAAAGCTGGTATTAATTCAAAAATCCAAACGCCATAATTACCATCGTTATATTGGCAGTTATGTTACCAACATACCCACCCGTCAGGTACCGTAAGTCACGTGGCCGAACACATCCCCCGTCTCTCTCCCCTCAGTCGCAAAAAAGCATCGCGGAGAGAGTACGACTGTCGCACGTTAATTCGATATTTTTTTCTAATCTTAAAAATATTGTGACTGGTTGAAATATTTCCAAATTGTACTTTTTTTATATGGAGACGACAGCTGCAGGTACGTGCTATATTTTTATAATTATTATATAATAAAATTGAGTACATACGATGAATCATAATTCTAAGAAATGAACATTGTAATCTTTCGTGAAATTTTTGCATTCTCAGAAACGTGTGAAATTTTAGATATGTATCCAGGCATATCAAGTACTTTTGTTTGTATGATAAAATAGTTTTATTATTGGGCAACTTTAGCACGTGGGATTTTTTTGCGATATTTTGCGATTTCGGCAAAAAATAGGGTTTTTAATATTTACCTAATAAAATAATGTTTTCTTATTTATATGAATTTTAATAACTTACTCTTGGTTCCAGGACCTAGTTGTAGCACTGTATCATTATCAAGAAAAAACTATACGACATCTTAATAAGTTCTGGTGAGATTAAAATTGAAAAACAATTCCATTTCCTAGTAAATTATCTTCAAGAGCGAACAGCCTGTTCCGAATCAGATTTGGCGAATTTAAAGAGAAAAATATGTCATTTCAAATCTCAATTTAAAACAAGATGGTTCAATGTAGGAAGATCGAAGAAGAGGTTTTTCGAGAAATATAATGATTGGCTTGCTGGTGATTGCTGGTGAAGGTGATTGTTTTTACCCAGTACAAGCCGTCTAATTTAAGGAAGAGTGGACGTCCAACGATTTCATTTGAGGAGAGCACCGAACGAACTAAACGCAAAAAAACGGAAGACTTACGGAAGTCTAGATATATTGCGGAATTAAATTTTGCCACACAAATGAGTCTGAGAGCATCAGGAAATAAGGATGCTTCAAAATTGGTTAAGGAAATCACTACAACCTCTCCGAAACGGGCAAGCAAATATAGAAAACCTACAAAAAATAATTTGAGAAAAAGTCTTGCATGATGTATGGTGAAGATGCTCTAGCTTTACTGATAGACGCTAAGACGAAGACGAAGAATCTGATCATGATTAAAATATGTATTAATTTACGATAACATTTTTGTAATATTATCATGATTAAAAATTTAAACAATGCTTTATGTGTTTTATTTATGTATATGTTACTATATAAACCATATTTATGATTTTTAACGCATGATTCAAAGCAATTAATAATTAATACCAAGTTTTAATGTATCCTGCCCCACTGTGCGACGGCGCGAGCGCGACTCTAAAACGAATTTGTACAACGGTGTTTGTTTTTACAAAAACCGTTATACAAATACTTTTTAAAAGGAAAAAATAAAATAAGTTATTTTCTATAGCAATAACATTTTTATCAGTTCGATCAGGCGCTCAGATCGTACGCACGCATCTTAAATATTATGTATGCATAGTGAAAATGGCGATGCCAGAAATTGACAAATTATTTTTTTAAACAAAATATCTTTATATATAAAGTCACTAACTAACTTTTGTCGCCCATCTATGCCACCTCTGCTGAGGCCGGACAAGGCAAATCTTTTTGCCTCACTCTTCGCAAAGAGTTCGCGTCTGGATCTCGTCTTACATCAGGCTGGCTGCACTATGGCACCAATTCAAAAAAAGAGGTACTTAGAATTCTGCGGAATCTACACGTGAATAAAGCTAGCGGGCCAGATGGAATTCCAGCACTAGGCCTACGTAACTGTGCGCCTGAGTTGTTTCTTGTTCTGAAGCAGAGCCGACTCTGTCAACTATAGACCTATCTCAGTCAATTCCACAGTACGGATTCCGACGAGGGTGATCTACTGGGGATCTTCTTATGTATGCCTGCCACATATGGAGCGAGGCTATAAGTAAAGCAAGGTGAAGCACTTGCAGCGTCTGGATATTTCTATAGCCTTTGACAGGTTCTGGCACGCAAGCCTTTTACGTAGGCTTCCCTCTTATGGGCTTCCCACTGACCCTTGCAATTGGATCTCGGATTTCTTGAGCGAACGTTCGATGCGATTCTTCCGAGCATATGGCGATAGATATCCTCAGGGTTCCGTACTGTCTGCAACTCTCTTTCTGCTGCATATCAATGATATGTTAATTCCAGGTACCTTTGCATATGCTAATGACAACACAGTTGTAGATAGGTACTTGACCAATGCAAGGGTCAGTGGAGAGGAAATCCGGTTGGTTAGCCGTTTGGATTTGACACTCAAGGCAGTAACGCTACCAAAACGCAGGCGTGTCTACTCTCCACAAAACGGAGTCCCTTTGAGCTGACTCCGACTTTTCGTGATATATCCATACCGATAGCCGACTGTCTCCAGCTACTTGGAATAGACCTGTCATCCAATTTGTACTTGGGCAGATACATTGAATCCATGGCCAAACATGCAGCAAGGAAGCTTGGGATCCTTTCCAGGATGAGGCGTTACTTCACACCGGGACAGTTGCTTCAGCTGTACCAAGCACAAGTCTGGTCGTGCATGGAGTACTGCTGCCACCTTTAGGATGGCTCTGCTACATACCAACTGGCTACCTTATATTCAATTGACAACCGTGCCAAGAAGCTTATAAGTGACTCGGAGTAAGTGGAGGCGAAGCTGCAGAGCCTTCGACACCGCCGTAAAGTTGCCAGCTTATCGGTATTTTACAGGATATATCACGGAGAGTGTGCGATGGAATTACACGATTTAATTCCGCTTTCCCCTTTCCATCACCGGGGGACTAGGCGTAGACTTGGGTTCCACATCTATGTTGTGGATATTCCAAGTTTCGCACGAAGCGTTACGCTTCCACATTTATATGGCGAACGGTTATGGAGTGGAATTCCCTGCCTGCAGACTTGTTCCCTGAACGTTAGTACTTGGGCCTTTTCAAGGCGAAAGTGAATAATAGAGATTATTTAGGTGTGCATGCTTCATCGCCGACTTCATCGTTACTTTCCATTAGGTGAGATGGAGGTAAAATGCGAACTTACATTTTATATTTTTATAAAATGTAAAAAGCAAGTTCCCAAAAAATAAGGTTTATCTTAGAAAAGTCATTTTCTGGCGTCGCCATTTTTACAATACGGAAGCGTGCGCGTGCATACGATCGGAGCGCCTGATCGAACTGACCGGCGCGCCGATTACATTTGTCAACGGCGGCGGCGCAAGGAAAAACCACCAATCAGAATCTGATGAGGGGATCCATGGAAATTGAGGAAAATCCTCAAATTTTATAGGCATGTCAGTGATTCTGAAAATTCTTTTTTGTTTCAAAGGGTATACTTTCGAGGTGGTCCCTGATGCCGACGATGCTGGTCCGGGTTCGTTTCGACTATTTCAAATTACAAAAATATTTTCCGCAAATAAAAGTCGACTTTCCACTTGACATAATCAAACAAATCATCGTCACCATGATAACCAGAAAAAAGTATAAAATGTACAAAGGAGTCCGTAACAATCCTATTGTCACTAAGAAGTCGGAATCCGATGAGGACGAACCCATGGAAATTAAAAAAAGCCGAAAAGCAAACTTTTGAGGTTGGTTTTTTTCAATGATGTATAGAACAACTGTCGATCTTCGATGCATTCATTAAGATACACTGCCTTGACCTTAATTCGATCGCGCGTGATTGACAGAGCTGTAAATGTTACTGCACCGCGTCGCGCTCAATGTGTCAAGCTCGTTCCGACGTAATACTGATTAACATAACTTAATTTACATCAAATAAAGAACACAAGCGCTTCGGGCCATTGTAATTACCCCAGTGATCAAGTGCCATAAGTGTCGTAGCTCCCTAAACTAAGGGTTCTATCCAGGTATATGTAACACCAAAATACTTATAAAATAATATAACTTAGGCAACATAAACCAACAATCTACTTATAAACTGCCTCTGTGGGTGAAATGAACGGTTACCATGCCGGACTGCCACCCACAACTCCCAGGTTCATTTCCCGAGCCGGAAGAAATATTTGAATGGCCTACATTTATTTCTCTCGTGAGTTTGGTCGTACTTTGTGGTTGTCTATGTGTATGTCCATGGCACCCGCGACACAGGGTTTCACTAGGTCTATGTTGAGTTTTTTTATTATTGTTATTACGTATTATCCAAAATATTTGTAATGATTTAAGGTTGGACGCACACTTTCAGCACGCTTCAGCGCTGCGTTAATACTAATTCAGCATCATTCATCAATTCAGCATCGTTTAGTATGGATGTAGTGTCGATACATGCTACCAAATGGATCCTAGCCTTTAAGTAAGTACAAACAAAACAACTCTTGTCTTCGGGATCTCTGATTAATCTATTTAGTTTAGAGCCATTTAACAATTACTCAAACTAAATCTATTGAGATCGTTCCAGATAATCTTTGAATGTTTTGGTAAGGGGTTTACATATATATTATTTTCTAAACCGACGATTACGACTTACGACTCACTCATACTTCTTTTCTCCATTTGCATCAATTGTTTTTCGTTTCTCGTGTCTGCAGGGTACTTCTACCCTGAACATTTTACTACGGGCAATGTAATAAAGTTAGGTAAAAATTTCATCAACAATACTCACCAATTTGACAAAGACTAGAGACAGGAGCACGGTACCTCGGTGGCACGTTGCTATCAGTTCCCACGCGCAGGAACTGGTACTCCTCATTGGGGTCCGCCACCAGCGACTCCATCTCCAAGAGTCGTTCAATCGACAGTTCCTAAAATTAGATAATCGGTTTAAAATTCCAAAAATTAATACAAAAAACGAATAGTATTGTTCTTAGGACATGAAATTTAAATTTATATGTTAATGCTTTATAAATATTATGACAAAAAGAAAGTTTTTTAAACAACGAAATATGAAGTATGATTTTGCTGTATAACAAGTAATATCTTTCACATCGTGTCGTTTGATATTAAGAAAAAAAATACCACTTATTGTAAAGTAAATTGGTGTTAAACCCTGCTATTTAACTCGGTTGCATGATCGCCGAGCATAAAATCGAGTGGAACACCTTGAAATCACCCGTAATGATACGTGCTACACTGCTACCCCTTTCTATGATTTATGCTCGAGCGCAGACATCAATAATGCGCATAAACGAGGTCGCACTGAAAATAACACGGTGATTTATTCCAACTCATCCATCATTTCGTCCTTGTTTGTAATATTAAATAATATCTCATATATCTGACAAATATCTGGATTGGTTTTATATCTCGTGTTTTATCTCTCTTTGCGGCGGTACACGCCGTAATTAATAACTGCGTATATACTTATGAAACTTAGTTACGCCAGACAATTAAAAAAACTGTTAAGTAGGCATTTATATGATTGATTGCACTTTTTACTTAATATTTACAACCCACTGTATCAGTTTGCGATTAATACGACGAAAGAAAAGATATCTTTCTTAATAACGAAATGTTGAGTGGGATTAGGCCATAGTCCATCCAAGACGTTTGATACCTACAGTGCTTGTTTGCATATTCAATAGCTTTACTTGGACAGAGCTGCTGGGATGGGCGTCTTCCGCGCCCCGCGCGGCTCGCTGCCGCTCTTCTTGCACGGCCTCGCGCTTCATGCCGCATGCCAAGCATTTCTGATAACGGCAGTATTGACATCGGTTCCGCTGTCGCTTATCGATGATGCAGTTCCGCTCTTCGCGACACGCGTACGTCAAATCTTTTCGCACCGTCCGCTTGAAGAAACCCTTACAGCCTTCGCAACTGCAAACAAACGTAACTTTCTTGAAAATAATGAAAGGATGCGTGCAAATCTGGCGAATGTGCGTCTATTTGGGAAAGGCTCGCGAGCTGCGCACGTGCATTCCTTAGTGCGATCTGTTCGCGTGCCGCCACATACGCACCCCTCATGGAAGAATGGCATAAGTGGATGTCGAAAACGTTATGGCTCCATTAGGTACAGAGAAATATAACCCACACCCTCTCCAATTCTTGTAACTCTATCTATGTAGATAGAGTTACAAGAATTGAAGAGGATGTGAGTTATATTTTCATGGTGAGTTATATTTTCATTGTGAGTTATATTTTTATATATTTTCATTTCGATGTAGTAACAAGTATTTAACTGCAAGCATGCAGCACGCGTGCAGCGCGCGCTCAGCGCACATGCAGCGCGTTCGCGGCGCATTCGCCAGATTTGTACGCAACCAAAAAGGAAATCCGTTACAATCGTCGATACACGGCTAAAGATAAAATAAAAAACTTAGGCATACTTTACAATGCTGGGTTTGTAACTCTTTTTAAGTAAATATACATGGCTACGGGACACGGAAGGAGAATATTTTATACAGGGTGACTGGTTGAACGAAATAAATATTTAAAGAGATGAATGAGTAGCTGATACCTTTTTACAATAACAGAAAAAATATCTACAGCAATTGGTTATTCCTTTCCTCAGACGCAGATCAACTACATAGCGCGAGTGCCTACACATAACTCTAAAAGCAAATCCATTGTCATTAGCTTTATTAATCGCTATATTAAAGAGGAATTTGTTGCCGCAGCGCGAGCTAAAAAACGTTTACTGGCTCGGGATATCGGATTTGCAGGAGATGAAAGCCAAGTTTACATTAATGATCACTTAATTCCCGAAACTAAGAAATTACTAACAAGAGTGAAGGAAGTAGCCAAAAAGAAGAATTACTGCTATGTGTGGGTGAAGTATTGCAAGATACATATACGAAAAAATGACACATCGCCTACTCATATAATCTCTAATGAAAGTGATTTAAACAAGATTGTCTAAAATGTGTCCTAGCATGTATTCACAATCATATTTTTAAATTAGGCATCTTTTTAAATAATTTTTCAATGTATTATGACGCGGTAAAGAGTATTTGCCCGTCCATTTTTATTTTTATTTTAATTTTAGAATCCTTGCAACAACATATCACTTGCTTACCTACCTATCGGGCGCACGGCTTTTGTTTGCCGCTCCTGCTAAACTTGAGTAAATTGAATCTGACATCTAGTATATTGCTCGCACGCACCAATTTTACATTATATCACGTTCTCACTTGCACTCACGCACGAACTGCTACCAACCGAACTGTTTGTCACAATGATATTATACATGTAAAAAATGCATTATTTTTTGTAAAGATGAAAGTTTATCTTAATAACTTGACAATTACGTACTTATATAGTCCAAAAGATCAACTTAGCCTATGTTTACTTGTTTGCACAATTATATTTAATCTCCCACTGTATCGCGTTCTCGCCTGCACTCACGCACAAACTGTATACGCTGACTACTTTGATGCTCTAAGCGCTGACATAACTATTTGTTGCGTAGTATTTAATACTATGGTAACGTTATATCATAATAAACTAGTCATTTCGCACATTTATTGTATAGAAACTTCATTAAACATTAGGGGTAAACTTAGATTATTTTTATTCAATAATTTCACTGTATTTAATGTCCAATGGCTAATTCTAAACCTTTAAGTATTTATTATCAGAATGCGCGGGGCCTTCGCACTAAAACATCAACTTTTTTTCGTAATATCTGTCTAAATTCATACGATATTATAGCTATAACTGAATCCTGGCTTCTGGATGGTATTTTGGATACAGAAATTGTGGATGAGCGGTACATAGTTTTTAGGCGAGACCGTGAGTACTCAGTAACCGGCCAATCCCTGGGAGGAGGTGTACTAATCGCGGTTCACCGTGCACTGACTGTCACTCCGCAGCTAACCTTCCATTCGAGTGCTGAGGATGTGTGGGTAACTATTACTTTTAAAAATCAAGGCGCGAGGCCGGTGAAGCTCCACCTATGTGTACTGTATTTGTGTGAACAGCGCTTGGGTTTTTCATTCTCCCAACAATTGTCTTATTTTTGGTCGTCAGTTGGTGACATTATGCTGGGTTCTCCCAATGATAAATATTTAATAGTCGGTGATTTTAACCTTAGTGGAATCGAATGGAATCCCTCGACGGTTGGCGATTATTTTTTTTGACCCTAATAATCTCAGTTCTAATGACGAGATATTGATTGTTGATGAAATTAATTTATTAAATCTTAAACAATATAACGGTATTAAAAACTGGTATGGACGTATTTTGGATCTTGTTTTGAGTAACGATACCGCTGTTGTTCGTGATTGTAGTTCCGAGGCACTTGTACCGATAGACCGCCATCACGGTGCTTTGGTAATTGAAGTTGATTACGCTGATGTAGCTAAGTTGAATAACGCCCCACATAAAAAGTTTTTGTACAACCGAGCTGACTATAAATCTATCAATACTGAAATTCTAAAAATTGACTGGATCCAGGTTTTTTCCTCTAAATCTCTGGACGACTGCGTTGAATATTTTTATAGGACTATGGATGTGCTTCGTGACAATTACATTCCGGTGAAAATAATAACAAGCAAGTCTCATCCAAAATGGTACTCTCCAGCCTTAATAAAAATTCTAAAGGAGAAATCTAAGTACCATCATAAATTTAAAACTTATGGAAATAGATCTGATGAGGAGTCTTTCAAAATGTTACGTAAACGAGCTAGAATCGTAGAAAAAGATTGTTATGCTGCCTATATTAAGTCCGTTGAAAATTCTATTAGCAATAATCCAAAACATTTCTGGTCCTTTATTAAATCAAAGTCGAAATCTAATGCTATACCGTCCAGCATGAATAGCGGTGACCATTTGTTTAATTCAGGGGAAACTATCTGTAATGCTTTCTCCTCATATTTTTATTCTACCTTTCTTACTGCAACAGATAATGGTACTGCTGGGTTGCCGGATCTATATGACTCCTCACTAGTCACTACTTCTTGTGTCTCTGACATATCTAAAATAATATTTAGTCCTGCTGACGTTGAAAAACTGTTAGCGAATTTGGATGCTTCGAAGTCAGCGGGTCCCGATAATATGCCTGGTGCATTTTTGATTGGTTGTGCTAAATCGCTTGGCTTACCTCTCTATCTTCTATTCAAACGCTCAATTGATGAGCATTCAGTACCAATGATCTGGAAGCGTGCTTATATAACTCCTGTACACAAGAGGGGTCCAAAACAGGACATTACTAACTATAGGCCGATCTCTAAGCTTTGTATTGTAGCTAAAGTGTTTGAAAAGATTGTGTACAATCAGCTATACGTAGCTTTGAGTCGATACTTTAGTCCGTCGCAGCATGGTTTCCTTAAAGGTCGTTGCACTGTTTCTAATCTGGCACTACTTATTAACTTTGTAACTGATGCAATGAGTGAGGGATTTCAGGTTGACGTCGTTTACACGGACTACAGCAAGGCCTTCGATCGAATCAGGCATTCTATCCTTTTGCGAAAACTTGCCAATATTGGCATTAGGGGTGATTTACTCAGATGGTTCTCTTCGTACATCCATAACCGGTCACAAGCAGTTGTTATCAACAATTATATCTCCAGCTGGGTAACTGTTCCTAGTGGTGTCCCTCAAGGATCATTACTGGGGCCGCTTCTATTTGTGGTCTTTGTGAATGACGTTGGTCTGTCCCTTCGCTCATCTCAATTGTTGTGTTTCGCGGATGACATGAAAATCTACGCTAAAATAACCAGTGTATCTGATGCGGAAAATTTACAGGCCGATCTTGTTCGCCTTGAAGATTATTGTGTGTGCAGTGAGTTGGACCTGAATACCTCAAAATGTAGTGTCGTCACTTTTAGCCGGAAACGGAACGCCATCCATTTCGATTATGTCCTAAAAGGAAAAACATTGCAAAGGGTATCTACGGTGAGAGATCTTGGTGTTGTTCATGATTCCAAGCTGCTCTTTGACACGCACATTGATACTATAGTCACTAAAGCCACTAGGGCACTGGGATTTGTGATGCGTAGTTCACAAGACTTTAAGGATGCAAAAACACTCAAGATTTTATATTGTGCACTTGTGCGTAGTAGTTTGGAATACGCCTCACAAATCTGGAACCCAAGATACGGCACGTATATTTCGCGTATTGAAAGGGTACAGAAAAAATTTCTACGGTATTTGTGCTACAAAATTAATCAGCCATACCTCTCCTGTAATTATTTGGATATCTGTAAAAGGCACCATATTCTTCCCCTCCAGCTGCGACGTGAAATAGCAGACATTAGCTATCTCCTTAAGATTACTACCAACCTTATTGATTGCCCCGAACTTCTATCTGAGATTTCCATAGTGGTTCCAACAAAGCATCTTCGTACTATCACTACAATTCACTTGCCTGTCGCACTAACTAATTATAAACAAAATTCATTTATTTGGCGTGCAAGCAACTACTTTAACAAAATTTCAACCCTTTTTGATCTTGATCTTTTTAATACTAGCAGTGCGTCCGCAAGGAATATATTGTCGCGTTCGTTTTTTAACATTTAAGTTGTGCAAGTAGCAGTGGTAGCAAGTACTATTAAATATAAATATAAATTTGTTTGTATAACATGTATTTGTATATTATTATGTATTTGTTTGTAGTAGAATGAATTGTGTTTATGTATTTTTTGTACTGAGTTTTTCAATGTGTCAATTTTTATTACTTAAATATTTATCAGTAGGGAACTATTTGCTTTTCTACTATTAATATAATTTCTATTGTAATAGCACTTAAGCTGTTTGTACCCTCTAAGATAAAATAAATAAATACCCATCCCGAATATGTAAAAATAACACGACTATGTAAAAAAAAAATATTAAACATTTTTATTTAAAGAAAATACTGGCTCTAACATTTTGTATTACTCTGCGCGTGACACCGCGTTCGTCAAAACAAAATCTTCTGCGCATGTGCATTAGACACCCCCGCCACCACTCGTTGAAGGCCGCTTGCGCCGGCTACCCCAATCCCGCCCGCGCGTCCCGCCGTCCGCCGGGTTAGTTCGCTTACGCCCTTCTGTAAGTCAGGACGTTGTGATTTTGCGATTAAACGCACGCGCCGCCGCCGCGCCGATCTTTGTTTTCCGTGATACATCGGTCTATTCAACTGTGTAATTCCGTGGAGTGCAGTGACACATAACGATGCCTTATCACTACACAAATGAGGAGTATTGGGACATGATACGGTGTTATGTTATGGCAAATGATGTAGTTAGTGGTGCTAGGGACCTGTACCGTGAAATGTTCCCTAATCGGCGAGTTCCATCCTACACTTTAATGTTAGGACTCAATTTTCGTTTGAGGACTTTTGGGCAGTTCACTGTGCCCTCGCATGCTCAAGGGCGAGGAAGGGATCCGTATCCAGTGGACTTACAAGAAGCGATTTTTGAATACTTTGAGCATGACCCACGCCGGAGTACTCGAAATGCAGCAAGCCGATTCGGAGTGTCACAATGGACAGTGTGGAAACTCTTACACAGAGACGGTCTTCACCCGTACATTGTTAAGATTGCCGTAAATTTGTAAATTTAATCAAAATTAATTATTGTAAATAGGTATGATTCCATTTTTTAAATACGCCAAAAGTACCAAACCATGCTCATACCTACTAGCTTAGTTTGTGTTTTACAACTGCCTAAAATATTGTGTACTTTAAAAATTAATTTATCGTAGTTTAATTGGTATTTTTGCCTGTCCTAAGCCAAAATCAAAGTATGAAGGGAAAATGGAATTATTTTTAAAACATTTTAAGCGAGAGAGGCTTGACACGCGCTCGTAGCGCGGGGCGCGGCGCGGCGACGGGCCGTTCATTTTCCTAACAATCAGCTGTTCGTAGAGTAGCTCAAACGAACAGAGTATTAGTATTTGTAAAATGGTACGATATATTTTTTTTATAATGTTTTGGGGCGATATTTTTACATATTCGGGGTGGGTATCAGCTACTCATTCGCCACTTTAAATATTTATTTCGTTCAACCAGTCACCCTGTATATTGTAGATATGATAATTTACTTCAACGTGCGTTCAACTTTGAAAAAATGTAGGTATAATAGTATTCAAGTTTACCGCGTCGGATCGACACCGATCGTTTGTTCGTTCGATAAATATTCGCTGTTAAAGCAGTGCGGCCGTGTTCTAGGGTCGCACTGGTCGCCTGTGCCGAGAGCGACAAGTGTGGGCGTGTACGTGACGGGCGGTAGGTCGAAAAGCAACATTTTTTTTTAAATTTCATCATTTTGTGTTTTTTGACCAAAATTGTTTGAACAATGGATTGTTAGAAATTTTGGTTTTTATTCAGTCATAAAGTCATAAAACACGATCGTGCTTGTCAGGATGGAAATGAATAGATTAGTTTTTTCTTAAATTTCGTTGACAAATCTTAGTTAGGTGAATCTGACCTTGAACTTTGAGAACAGGAGGTAGAAAGTGATAGAAACTCTTCATTGTCATGTTCTAGCTCCTCTATCAGCTCAGAAGAAATCGAACCTAAACCTGGATTTAATGCTCTCATATCGTCTCCATCTAGTCGTCGTGGTAGTCTTCGCAGTTGTGGTAGGAGATCGAATATTCGCAGCCGTATATCTAATAAAGTCGTATATGTATCCAAAAACTCGAACAGCGGAAACTCTCACCTGCCTAGAGCAGCCCCATATCTTTCTACGTTAGTTTTGATTATAGTGACCCTCCCTATCGACTCTGAGGGTAAACGAGAACGGCACTATAACCTGTGCGCGCACTGGAACCTTATAAGTTCAGGTTCTGACCCTAGATCAGCCAGTGTACAGGGTTGTCACAGACCTCTGTCACTTGATTTCATTCGGTTCTTCGAGAGGCTAGTGCCTCGAGTGAGCCGCTCCGGGTGCACGTACAGTACCCTTCCTATTTTCCAGATAGGTACCGGAGCTGCAGGCACGCTCACTTCCCGTTGCGCATTGCACAATTAGCGGTTGTCACCGCCAAGCAGTCGACTCTGAGTCCACTACCAAATCTCCTCATTGGTGGTGGAGCTGTAAGGCACGGTCACTTTCCGACGCCAAAAAGAACGTCTCTCCCAATAATCTAAGCGGCTGGAGGGACCGGAGGATATCAAGCTTATGATGAACTAGCTCTCCGGGCTAGTGGTTGCGACAATGTCCGGACATAGCTTCCAACTTAAAGGGCAACTCACGTGTCCCACGCGTCTCCTCGCTTCAGGCCCTTAGCTAGCGGCCTCTCTACTAACACGAGCTAGCTGCTCACGAGGCAGACGTCCCGGCCACACCCAAACAGGGCAGACAAACATGTCCGTCTTTGCAGCTAACCACAAACCCCAGCGAGTCCATACCCAACTCCGGGTCCACCAGAGACCGGAGGCGGAGGAACCAGCCCAGATCAGTGGTTTTTCAGAGGGTCCCGAATTCTCCACAGCCACTTCTATCATTCAGTCTTGGTCGATCTTCTAACAGTACCCGTTCAAGTACCTGTGATGCTCACCAAAGTCGTGGTCGATCATCATCTATTCGAAGTCATACTTCTGTTCGGGAATGGTCACGATCAGAAAGGCGAAGTCGTTCGGCTGACGCACCGTCATCACATAGATCAAGGAAGTGGAGGCAAAATGCCATATGATGATAGGGATCAATTGTGGTAGATACCCATCTCGCCCAACGACTGGAACTTGCCGCCCGCCCTTTGATTATTTTCTTGAGTATTGACGACGAATCGATGAAAAAGATCTCGATTAGTTAGTATTTTGCGTTAATGAATAATTTATATTTTGTTATATTTCATGTGAAACACGTGATAAACTTCAAGTTTCATCCAAGGTCGACTTTTATTCAAAATTTTTTTTATTAAGTCACAAAAAACGCTAACGCTTTGGCTCACCCCGGACACTCCATACAACAGTCGAAAGTTATTTATCTGCTACTACAACATACAGCAAGGCGCTATTTGCACACGCGCAAATGTGTGCGTGAAGTGGCAGGGTTTTCCACCACTTTATCGGACTCTTACGTTACGTGGCCAGAGCGGCAACATACCGAAAATCCTAACGCGAATGTGTTATCTAATTCTATTAATAGAATCCTAATAATTACACATGTTCATTACGTATTTATATCGATATAATATTATGTATATCATTAATTCACTAACTAAAATAATATTGAAGATATATTTAAAAAATAATTTAAAAACACTTAAAATGTTACATTTTGGACAGATACCTATAAATAAGGTAATCAAAGTATTTGAAATTGCGTGGCCAAGTTTGTCATTACCTAGTTAATAATTAGGCATATTCGAGAACCCTTGTCTCATGATCACGAAGTTGTGGCGTCTTATTATATTGATATAATAAATCTGTATTATATGTATATTACTCTGCAATAAAGAAAACAATAACTGAATGTCTCAGACATAAGTTTTTTTTACTTGCTTCGTTTCATCTTTCAGAAAACGAAAGAATCTCCTCTCTTTATCCCGTTTAGATGATTATAAACACCCGTACACAGCACAATTTATAAATAGTAACGTAAAATGATGTTATGTATTAGCGTACAAATTTGTAAGGAATAAATGAAAACTAAATTCAAATATCAAAAAGTCTGAGCGCGAAAATGTCGCTGTCGTTCAATCAATGTGACCGTCAATGTGCGTGGCGTGGTGTGGTATCATCTCAAGCTAGGGAAGGGCGGAGTGTTCTTTTTTGTTCTCTGGCTTTGGTAGGATTCATGACGGGATGCCGTGATCGTGCGGGGGAGGTATTTGCAAGGGTTTTGGGAGAGGAGACTTTTTTGTATTTTTTTCTTTTTACTAACGGCATAAATGCTTAAAAAAATGCAACATCAACTCCAATCACAAAGAATAATTTTCTCGTGCTGAAAGGGCTATGGATTTTGTACGTCAACATTAAGCAAAAATTTTTTACACTCGTAAAATCTGAACGTATATTTCGCTTATACTTGAAATATTAAAACTATAAATTTGCAATGTAACTATATAAATTTAGTCTGTGGATTTAAATTCTGCAGTATTTTTAGAATTTGGAAATTATTTATTTTATACCTAATACATTGTGGGTGCACGCGTCCGTGCCTTTTATAACATTTTAGTTCGAGTTGTATTATGTAAGGAAGATTAGCAGGCAATCTGTTTAAAAAAAAAAAACAAAAACGGCGGCATTTGCAAAATACGTAAATGTTATGTTGTAAAGCGATATTTATTCATACATTAAATAAATTGTTGTAACTATTTCGCAAATGAGATGAAAACCACTGTATGTAGCACGGGCGGCAAAAATTACAAACTTCAAATCATTAAAGGCTCTTACTAAAAAAAACTTCTAACAACCGCCCTTAAATACACAATGTACTATTATGATGCCGATCGGAAGGATAAATACATAGCATCTTAATTTTAAGGTTTTTTTTAAATAAACCAAGTGTAGAGACGAAAAAGTCGTGCGCCTGGTGGTAAGCGACACGCCTATTCATAACAGTAGCAGTGTCACTCACGAGCTTTAAATCGCAAAGACCTCAGGGGCACTGCCACTGCGCTCGTTACCTCTGTTGAGACAAAGTTGACAAGTCCCACGTGCATGTAATTTTACCAGCACCCTTATTGTTCCAAATCGGAACGCAATAACGCTCACATTACTGCTTGGTGGCAGAAAAGTACTTTGAATATTGTAGATGGGATATTTTGCTTCATGGAGACATTATTTTAATTTTAAAAGTAAGTGATACCTATTGCATTCAAGACTCATCTGGGAATCGAACTAACCAAATGTGAAATGTATTTTTATGATGTCGATCTAAAGGGACAATTGTAAGGATTAATTCCTTTTAAGTAACATAGCATCTCAATTTAAAGGTCCCATAGCCGTGGGAGACCCTGTATATCTATGCTAGGAGTAAAAGTAAATGTTATAAAGATCGATTTGCATGGGGTTTGGTGATTTTAGAAAGTTGCAATTGTGTCTCGTATACAAAGGGATACGAAGTTGCCTAACTCCTGGATTTATCCCTTTGTCGCATTGTATCACACCTACTGGTAGATTTGGATCTACAAATCACAGACTGAAGGATGAATGCTTAAATAGAGATATAAATAACACTGCAATAAACAAGCATGAAACACGAATCAATTCAGCGTATTACATTTTATTTCAGAATAACGGATGTTGATGCGGGTATTCATAAAGTAAAAATATGCCGCCATAATATGTCGTCGTGGGCGATAATAATCATTGAGTCGCAGATATGTGCGTAATTCGCTCTCGCTACGCCCAGTGGCGTATTAATTCTCATTACCGCCCCGTAGTATTAAACTTAGCGCCCTCATTTCTTTGCATACAATTATGTACATCACGGAACAACATTATACAATCACAATTTCTAGGTACACAACAAAATAATATTTCATACAAGAATGATTTGATTTTTTAAATCGAAAAATTTTTTTCACAAATTTTTAAATAAGAGCTTTTGTTTCCGTCGCATGTATGTGTGTACAAAATTTTTGTTGCTGAATTGAAACTATATTGTCGCCCTGGACTCTAGCCCAATCAGATAAACGTAAATACCGCACTGCCTACGGCGGTGGCAGGTCGCCCGCGCCGGCGCCGTTAATGACATGATTACATTTAAAAACTTCGACACATGATGTCGCAAGAGCATTACCGAAGGATGTTAAGAAACTCAGTTTCGCCTCACCGTATACGAGGAGTGTATTTAATTTTAATGTTATTGAAATCGCAAGTGCTGTCTGTTTTTCTTGGAATCTCCCTATCACATTTAATTAGTCGATTTGCTTATGAGTCTGATGTTATTGAATAAAAATATATATCCTTGATAATTACCGCGATCAAACTATTTTGGCAAACAAATATATATATTCCTTGTTAAAAAATATTTGGTGACAAAAATCTTTCCCATTCACTATGCAAATTTGGCATGTGGAAACAAAATTGTTTTTGGCAAATTTTAAAATGACTTTTTATTTTTTATACTAAGTACGAGCCACTAGTTGAAATACAGTCTTTGTTGTTATAATATAGATAGACAATAACATTCATATTGCGCAATAATATAATATAGGTCATAATTGCACGGTGAGGTACTCCGTATCTCGAGATACACGAGAGATCCCTAGTTCGATTTCAGGATACTAGTTTAGGAAGTAATCTTTTTTAAATTGTTCCTAATCTGAGTCTCGTGGAGAGTTTGGGATTTATAGACAGTCAAAGTACGGGGATTTCCTTAGTTTCAGACCAGGTCATTGGCGAAAGTTCCAAGACAATGGGGACTGTTTTATTTGATCTTAAGTGGAGTTGGGCAGTACATCTACTTAGACCGGCTGATGGTCCCTGGAGTAAGGCTTTGACGGAATGATGGCCAAGGGCAGGCCTAAGAAATCCAATGGCTCGCTGCGCTGGGTCGACGACGAAGAGTCGTGGGCAAAACCTGGGCCAAAGACGCACAAGACCGGAAAGTTTGGCGGGAGCGAAAGGGGGCTTATATCCAAAAGTTGGTAATTCAGAGCTGAAAATAAATAAATATTGGCGTGATTGTGGCACATTCTTGATGTACTTATTTATATCATTAACAAATTAAAATAGAAAAGAATTTTTAGTAGCATTATTACAACTGAAAACATCATTCGAAGACATCAAAGCCGTGAATTTTTTAATAAAAATACACAAAGTTAGCTGTTTAATTTCTTCAAAGAATTTAATTCCTTTAAAGTCTTTATGATAGGTACCTGTTACAACAACAAATTTTGTTTTGTGGCGCGCCATTTTTACAGATGAATGATACAGAAGTAAATAAGCAACAATAAAAACTTTACTGCTCAGTACGATATTTTAACAAAGGTACAAAACTTGGGTACCTATAACAAAACAGGAATATTATGAATATGTGAGCAAAGATCTTATATATAAATTAAGACTTTATACAACAAAAAACCGTAACTGTAATAATTGTAATTTAGTAAGTAGCAGTAGAGCTCGTTGTGAAAGAGTTCGTCCAGGGAAGTACTACCGCCTTATTTCTGCCGCCAAGCAGTAATGCTCACATCACATTCCAATTATAACACAAAATTTATAGTCTTAAGTCAACTTCAAATTTAATAAAGTTCCTTGAAACTTACCTATTAGATAGAAAATACAACAATGTTAGTGAGAATGCACCTTACAGCATCATAGTCATCTATTAGTGTGTAATTTATGAAAATCCGACATTACGTGTAAGAGCATTATGCTATAAAAAATAACATTTCTCTACAGGTAAAATACCAAGTTAGATTGTTTAGAATGTATAAAAAGAATGTTCCTCGCTGTGTACAAAATCTTGGGTCTAGGCAAGTTATCAGATACTAGTAGTTTTACTCGACAATGCACTGCAATTTTTTTTATAGCATTGCAATTTTTATTTTATAGCAGATGCTACAAGTTCAATAATTGAACTTGTAGCATCAAGGTACTTACACGTTCTGCGTTCTGTAGTGTAAATAAATGACGCGTGTGCGAAACCTTGCCAAGTTCAAGATTTCGTACTAAGCAAGCAACAATTCTTATTTTTAACCTTTTAAACGATCGAGATAAGCAAAATACCTCGAAATGGTTCGTGTTATATAACACACGGGAATATGTCGGCGTTTTTTCAGGACGTTGGCTGATATACTACCCTGTGCCTATATAATAATTATCACAATATCATCATATACACTCAAAAATTCCACTTAGAATTTTAACCAGTTACGCCTCTTCGAAAATCCCGTACTTAGATTATACCTGGCCTCCTTCATGGAGTATTACATCTTCTGACTGTATTAATTTATTTATAAAATTACAAGATTAGGTCATTACAGAATGGTAGAGCGTTTTACAAAAAACGATGTAGTTAAAAATAAAGGCACTCGCCGTCTATTTATATACCGTATGTGCCAAAGAACATGTTATATACCTGCACGTATATCGTACGTATGTAAATAGTGGATAGAGCATAACGAGAATAGTTTCCATGATTACACGCCAACTAAAAGCAATATGTTATGTAAAATATAGAATTAAAATTTAATATGAAAACTAACATTTATTGCTATCTGTCACTTGTTATTTGTTTGCGCCTCGTATAATACAAAATTTTCAAAACTATAACACGCGAAACGACACATTGCAAGCTCAGGTCGCCAATTTGTCATTGTTGTCGTGTTTTCAAAAATAGTAGCCGCGACGCGCTCGCAATGTCTCATTTTATTATAGTGTTTGTACTTTGTAGAAAAACTAAGCTATCATACTAGCGTAGGCACGGTATAGCTGCGAGTGACTTTTTTTTATATATTACAATATCCTCAAATCTTCATTTATTTTAAAGGTCAATAACATGAAGCAAATAATACAAATCCAAAAACTACGAAATTTACAATTTGCAAAATGTGAAGAAACCAAACCAAATACTGAATAAACTCTGAATTTTGGAATTGAGAAAACACCATTTGAAAATTTTATAAAAATACGGAATGATACCAATATATAAATACAATATTTTCGTTTATAAGTGGATGCTAAAGTATTATGTATAAATAAAAACAATCACATTATTCGTAATAAGATCCATTCAGTTTTTTTTTTAATCGTGTTTCAATTCAATCCCGCAATTTTGACGACAGTATTGGTCTCATGTACGATGTTAAAACTAGCTGTATCTTAATATTATTGTTTCCGTATGTATTTCCGAGGTCCCATATTATTATTTTTATTATTTTCCTACTTCAACCCACGACTACCCAAGGATGAGTTAACTCAATTCTTTGCGGTCTTGGGCTCTCACATTCTCGTTGTATGTCGTAGGTTTTCCAGAAATAAAAAATACTCCCTCATGTGACGCAATAGATCGTAATCTACCCTGTACCGTGTGCTGTGACAATGTGCTTATAAATAAGCCAAATAACATTTTTTTGTGAATCTATTCTAACAGACACGCTATCCACATCAGTCTATAACAATCCCTTGTAGAGCAAAGGCGTCTTCAGAAGCATTTACAATGTAATGTATTTGATAATTTTATTTCTTCTTTCATCTAACTCATTTTGCAGCTTGGATGGTACAAATAAAGTATGACATCATAAATCGTTTTTGTAACACATAATCTCAGAACAAATGTAACTATAATAGAATTCAACGAATTACGATTCTATAGCCCTTCTATCTATTTTCATGTTAATTAAAAGCATTTCAAATTCGACACTTGTCTGATACCGCACTGGCAATTTTAAAGAACTTTCAGACTCATACTTATAGCTAAATATCTATCTAAATATCTATGTTGAATGGCCAAAAATCACAACTCGTAGATTGCCCCATTGAAATCGTTTAAAAAAACGACTATCAAAGTAAAATGTACACGATTGTGAATTCGAAAATATGTAAATACATGAAAAGTCGTACGTTAGGACTACATTAACGATATGAAGTCTCAAGGTGAGATTAAAATGTGTCTTACATACGTTTACCCCTGCCGCAAGTAAGCGACCACACGCGATAGAATTTAAAATCGTTTCTGTAATGTATTAACTTTAGGATGTCGGTAGCAGTCGGTACTGAATCGACAATGGGTGAGAATTGAAACGTTCATATATTCGTATCTCGGATTTATATAAATCGACGGATTCCTAAAATACACACATCCACAATCTTAAAAACACCTAATTCACAAGGAAGATGTCTTTAAAAATCTAAGGCGTATTTGATACGTAAAGCTGACAAATGGTATACCTCTTCAATGTCGTCACGTGCTTATTTGAACCAATGAAAAGCTTGATACATAATTACAACAAAATTTTGGGCATTCTGAATGCAGCTGCGTAATAAACGAATAACTAAGTAAAAAATTATCTATTTTGTTTTGGGCTACTCTTTGTGAAAAGGAGCGAATTGTCAGCAAATTGTGAGTGAAATCATTAAGCATTTAAATATGCCTAGTGGACCAAATCGATGCCTTACTTTCTCAAACTCGTATCTTACAAATAATTGAAGAATTATTCAGGAGATGGCAAAACTTTCTACTTATTTCAAATGTCTTATCAAGGGTGTTAATTTGGATGCACTACTTTAAGAATAGGTAAAAGCCAGTATGTAAATAAGAAGAAAATGTGAGAGAATATGTGAATGTGCAATCAGCCTGCAAAATTGGTATATACAATCCTTTTTTTGCATTTCAGTAACTTTGCGTCATAAGCATAAGATACGAGTTTGAGAAAGTAAGGCGACGTTATATCTATTTGTTGTATAGATAAGGAAAAAATAAAAAAGTTTCATAAAGTATATAGATTATAGAATCTATATACTTCATAAACCCTACACATGGGCATGAGTGTATTATAAGGAGAAACGTACTTAAAAACTAAGGAAGTAGAATAGAGCATGAAGGGATTTTATAAAATAACTTAAGGTACATATTAGCGATGAGAATTGAAATAGCGGTAATAATAAAAACTGAATCGAAATAAACATAAATTTTCGAAAATGTTGTACTGTCAATCGTGATTATGGGACCTGTAAAGGGTGCAAACGTTGGATTGTTTGAAAAAACAAATACACGAAAAAATAGTTTCATTTCCAATTTGTACATTCATTGTCTTAACTACCCATCAACTGTGTATTCAGATTTTTCGTTCATATATTGTGTTTTGGAATTTCATTGGTAGTTTCAGTCCTTGGTAAGTTGAAACCATCCTCGCACCTCACACCTCGCGCTCTTCGCCTTATCCGCCCACGCGCAATACGATACAATTTAACCCGTTATGAAAATCAACAATGTGCAAAATCTTTAGTTTTGCGCATATTATAATACAATTTATGTAAGACGTCGACACCGAGGATTTCAAATCGATTACTACTATAGGCACTTGATAGGGAGATCCCGGCTTTGATTCTCAGTAGGATAAATTTTGGAAATGAACTTTTCTACATCGGGTCTATACTGGATATGTGGATAAAAATGGTGTTGTTCTTTAGCATATTATAAAAACATTTGAACATATCAACAAATTATTCTGAACGCTCTTTTAAAATTATATACTATGTAGGAGTTCAAAAACAGCTTTAATTAGATAGTTAAACTAAACAAAACATCAGACGCGCTGTCTCTGTATCATTACTGTGGGATGTAGAAGCATGTACATAACTACAAAAATGTATTACTTTACACTGTCTCGCAGTCTAGACTTTAAACATAACTGCTAACATGAAACTCTAGATCGATATACATACAACGACGTACGTAAACTTTCTTTAACGAAAATTTGTGTTCAATTTACGTGACTGTACCAGACGTGACATTTTGATTTATTAGCCGGTTTTTATATTTTAACAAGCCTTTGCAATTTTAAAGCCGTTTAATTTCAAAGGGAAATATTGTAAAATAACGTTTCTCAAGCGAATAAAGATAAAAATGGCATTATCATTAAACCTGAATTAAAAGCTGGTTTTATGGCACTTTTCATTGACTGCAGCGTCTGCCATTTTGAATTTCATGTAATATCGGTACATATGTGACTCGCGAGATGGTGACGTGGGCAATGTATTGATTCTATCCATTTTACTATTGTGGTTGAAGATATATAAGGTTTTGCAACAACTTGAGTTTATATCAAGATGGTATGATACTTATACATATACATTTCGTAGCAGTAGAGCTCCTTGTGAAAGAGTTCGTCCAAGAAAGTACTGCCACCTTACCTATTTCTGCCAAACAGTAATGTGAGAGTTACTACGTTCCGGTTTTGAAGGGTAAGGCTGTAGGTGAAATTGCAGGCCCATGAGACCTGTTAACTTATGTCTCAGGGTGACGGGCGCAGTGGCAGTGCCCCTGAGATCTTTGCGAACTAAAGCTCTATGGCACTGCAACTGCTACGGACAGGCGTGTCGCTTACCACCAGGCGCACGACCTGCTCGTCGCGTCACGTGGTATCATGAAAAAAATCAGTTACTCTAAAATTACAAATATAGATCTTATCTTTCAGGCTCAGCGGGGTCCTAGAGTCCCTAGGGAAAACCCCTTAGTATAATAAAAATATATACATCCGTTTACATCACGCCCTTTTCCCATTGAGGTAAGAAGAGACCATAGCCTTCAATTTGCTACACATCTGTCGTGTCATCGTCACGCATCAATGCTTTCATACACGCTCATCGGTTAAGCGTACTCTTTCTTTCTTTTGAATGGCCTCGATTTGGGAAGTAAGCTCGCCTTGGCCATTACCAACTTGCCCGCTCACATTCGCGTTAAAAATCTGCTTCGTCAATCTTCTTTCATTCATCGTCTCTATACATATGTTCCTAAACTTAGCTAAGATGATAAATTTATGACATGGATCTAGTTCAGCTGTTATGTTTCTTAAGATATTTACCTGTGGATCACGCTTGGAATCGCGAAATATGTTCGCGCGGTTTTCGCCATAATCTAAAATGTTCTATTATCGATGGTCATTATGGTTTTAAAAACAATATTTTAGCTTTTCAAGAACGGGCGGGAAAGTTTTAAGTTGAAAAATTCATGCAAAACGCTATACGCCACACTGCCTAGAATTGGTAAATCGTAAAGGTGTCGTAATCACACACATCTTTAACGGTCAATAATTATTTTATATGTTGGGATGTGTTAACCTCATCCACCCTATTCGTCCGACATAGGCCCTTCAGTTTTTTTACTTGTTGCGACCTTTACAAAATTCTTTGAATGGGAACGACTTTGATAACGAAGAACGAGAGATAAAACGACACTTGGAGCCGTATTTTAAAGGCCAGGAATTTTCCTGAAAGGGTATAACTATAATTCTAAAATTATCCGAAAGATGGCAAAAGATTTGAATAATTGGCTAATACGTTATAGATTAAAGATATTTATTTTTTTAATGCTTCGTCATTTACACACTTTCATACCGCACGGACTGTTTTTACCAACTCACAACTTTGGTCGGAGAAGGCGTGAAGTCTTCAAGATTTATTGAAACAATGTGACCATTTTGGTCCGGCACATTTAGCAGCGACACAAATTCGCGTTTGTATCGCAGCACTAGCGATTTATATCGATGCAGACGCTTATGTTGAATCATTAAAAACGTGTATCGCGATTGAATCGCTGCTTAAGCCGCGCGTGTGTGTAAAAAAAAGTAGACGATTACCGAATCGCTGCAGACGGGCTGCTTAAGTAGCCGTGTGAGAATCTATACCACCTCAAATGGCTTTGGTTGATTCCGTATAACAGTGAAAGTGTTAAATCAATCCCTTATACTTAGTTATACATACTTATACTTACTTAGAATACGTATATGATATATATTTTCCAAATGGCTTTAATTTCGCTTGCAAACCATCAATTCCGAAATAAAGCCAGTGTCCCTGCCGTTCGGCCCAAGCAAAATGAACCGTATTAATACGGGAAAATTTTGAAATTCGAGCTGAGGTAGTGTCGACTCTTAAAGGAGACACGTGTATTGGACGTATATGATGGCGATGTGTCATAGAAATGATCATCTTTATCCTTTACTCATCTTTAATATCCCCGTCAGGCCAATATATCACAACAATGGGTCAAAAGATCCTTGAAGTCTATAGACGCAATGAAAGAATAAATGAATAAACCAACAATTCAATATAGATTATAAGCGGAAGAAAAATAAAAATGTGTGGAGAGAAACCTGTTTAAAGTGTTAATCGATTACTCAATAATTTACATAGACTGACATGATAGTACTTTATTCATCACTTTATGGATCACTTTGTTGCTTTAGTGAATGAAAATTAGATATTGAAAACCGCACGAGTTGAAACCTGAGAACGTAAAGGGTTATAGTTTTAACTCTTTTATTAAAAAAACCGACCTCAAAAGTTTGTGGAATCACATTTATTTGCCAAGTTTTATTGAAATCGATTAACGCAAAATTCAATAAACCGAAGTCACCTCTTATTAATATTTTTTTTAAATTTGACCATTACTGAAAAACCCACTTTCCAACAGTAAAACGATCATTGAAATCGGTTCACAATATATATAAATAAAGAAAACATTCCAATTTACGCTACATTTACGCTTTGTGAAATTAAAAATAAGGTATTTAATTAATAACTATTGTAACTATAGTGAAAAAATAGGGTGGTTTGCATCAATATTAGACATAACTGGTTGAAGACTGTACCACCTCAGGCAACCGTGACCATGGGACCTGTAAAGGGCCCAAAAAGTCGGTTTGTTTGAAAAAACAAATATACGCGATTTAAATCCGGAAAAATAGTTTAATTTCCTATGTGTAACAATCGCAAAAACCTAAGAACTCGATAATCTCCTCCTTTTTGGAAGTCGGTTAAAAAGTGTATTTACTTGTTACTAGGATTGGAGAATTCTTTATGGTTACCGAATTCGTACGTCACATATTTTTTTGACGATTATCTACGGCACGAGAGCCGCATTGGTACAAATGTCATCTCACAAACATCAACAAATACACGAAAACCCTAACATAATAATCTCAGTACAGAGTACTAAAAAAACCGATCTCAAAAGTACGTGGAATTGCATATAATTACCAAGTTTTATTGAAATCGGTTACCGGAAAGTGAGCAAACCCGCATTCATCCCCTAGTTCGCCACTATACGGGACTTGACACAGGACATAATAAAAGTCGGTTGTCATTACTCAAAGTATATTGAGAGAAAACTCCTTGAATTGGAGAATAGCAAAATAATTGCTAAACAACATTGACTTACAATTATATGGGCGTCGGGTCCGCGCTAAAAAGTGTCCGCACTTGTAATCGTATACAGAGCGCCAAACTCCGCTTTAGTCTTCATTTGTTCGACTGACAGCGCGATACTGCGATGACATTACAATTTAAATTTCGAATAGGTTGACTTGGGACATTTTTTTCGTGGTTTTTGTATTAGACCCGTCGTCCAGTTATTTGTAAGTCAATGCTAAACAACTATTAAAATAATTGCTCTTTATAATAAAATTTAGGCGCTATTTATAAAAATGAGGTGGAGATTTTCTTCAAAATTAAATGGGACCACTATGGAGGTACCCTCTTTCCAACAAAAAATAATCATGAAAATCGGTTTACAAATACCGGAGTTATCGCGTAACATACATACAAAAAAAAAATGCAGTCGAATTGAGAACCTCCTCCTTTTTTTGAAGTCGGTTAAAAATAGAACCGGCAGTGTAAGCAATTGATCGCAATCAAATAACAATAATCGATTGTCTTTATTTGTCACTGTACGTAATTAATGTGACAACAAAACATTTACATATATATATTTGTATCTCAAACACATTATCCCATTCAAGATAGCTAATATTTACGAGTGTTCGCCCGCTTCGCACATGGGATATAGATGGGCAAAAAACGAGACAAAAACTTCTTCCGCGACGGAAATATTAAACTTATGAACGACGACGCCATATTGGAATAATGAGGGATCAATACTGAATATCAGAAAGTTCTAGGCGGCAACAACATAATGTATGACATCGATACGCTAAGTAGAAGAGTAGAATATTGAATAAGTAATTTATAAATAACACTTATGACGGTCTCGTTAAGTACAGACAAGTCTTAAATCGGCTAGAGTGAATTTACTGTCTTTTCAGTGCATTAAGACAAAAGAAACTAAATAGGGAGGCTACAATGGATAGAAATACAAACAATACCCTTTCCAATTCTTAAATTTCTATCCTAAGGTTACCTGAAACAGATTGCCGCATAGCAATAAGGCCACGTTGTACATTAACTTATTCTGTGATACTTACATTACTGTTCTGTGTTGTTATTGTAATTTTTAATATGCAATAAAGAATACATCAATCATTTACAATACATAAATCTCTTCTTTGAGTATACAAGACTACAAGAATGCATAAACGTCCAATGTTATCCAAGGGTTCTCCAATAATTGTAAACACTATACTTCTACATTAGCACATACAAGTGATGTAAGACTTATTATTTCATAATTTTCCAACTTCTTATCTTGTAGATATTCAAGTTTTGAAACACAACATTAAAGAACTTTCCATTATAAATGTTGGCCAATTCAAAAAGGTTTTTATTTTATTTTTTTAGGTAAAAGATGTCGTAACGACCCCTTTAAAATATACATTAAATGTTTATTTTAAGTGCGCAACTTTTGGAGGGTTCAGTTTATGGTACCTTACATCGAAAAATTTAAGTGGTAATAAAGAGAAATCACACTGAAGAGGCTTTTCACAGGCTGAAAAGGAAACTTTTTACGACTTTTGTGTATGTAAAACCATGCCAGGCTCTTCAAAAACTTATTATAATAAAATACATATTACATATACATATATTAGACAATTTGATCCCAAAGTAAGTAACTAAAGCACTTGTGTTATGGAAATCGAAAACAACGACGGTACCACAAACACCCAGACCCGAGACAATATTGAAAAATTTGTTCTATATTCACCCGGCCGGGAATCGAACCCGGGACGTCAGTGATGGCGACACCATGAAAACCAGTGTACTAGCCACTCGACCACAGAGGTCATCAAAATTATAAAATGCTCTTTGTTTACTCTTTTATTAATATTTTTAATGAATTTTTGTTGACTGGTTTTGTTCCCAAGCTTCAACCTTTTTGAAAGTTATTTTTTATGCATTGTTTAAGAATTAGTAGGATATATTTGAGTTGAACTAAAAGCTTTAAAAAAGTTATAGTTAAATTTGTTCAAATAACGCATACATAATAATAATAACAACGCACACCCCGCACTAGGGAAACCGTGTGTTGCGGGTGCTATGGACACACACATAGACAACCACAAATTACACCCAAACTCACGAAATAAATTTAGGCCATACAAATATTTCTCTTGGCCTGCGAATCGAACCTGGGACCTCTGCATGGCAGGCAGCAGCAGTAACGATTACATTCGAAATTGTACGTTTGGTTTTAGTGATGTTGCAATGGCAATAATTTTATGTGTAAACAATCACGACATCTTAAATCGTTTTTAAGGCCATCAGCAAAGCTTGGTTGAACATGTTTTTGGTCACAGATTGTCACAAATTGAATATTTTATAATAAACAAAAAATCGATAAAACAACGACCCAATCTCAAGCACAAACAGAAAAATCGCTCACTGCAGGCTAGATTATAGTTACAGACTACCTTTATACCAAAAATTTCGATTATCGCGAATTATTTTTGTTTTAAGAGTGTTGTTACGACATCCTCCACCTAAAAAAAATATTGTTTTGGACTACTTCAAATGGGTCACCATAATATGTATACCTACCCAGTAATATAGTGATCGTCACAGAACTAGTAAGTAACACAGGGTAAACGTTAGGTGTTAAAAGATTCATAAATAAACGTACAAGGCTCGAATAGATATCGATTTAATGATCAAAAGCCTTTTTAGAGTTTTGTACTGTACAATGGCACGGCGACGATTCGTCGTTCAAACGATTTTCGTGGAAAAAACATTGGGTATTTGTTCAGTTAACGTTTCGATTATTAATTACTAAACAACACCTATAGGTATGCAGTATCTACACCTATAGGTACGTAGTAGATTAGACACACAATATTTACAAATATTTTATGACGCGTGTAAATATATATATATAGTATAATTCAGTGATTGTGTAGAATACCTCGCATTCCAATACCGGGGTCCTATATATATTTATTTAACTATTATACACATTGCCTAGACATTGTATACACAGTATAGATATTGTATAGAATGTAGCTGGCTGTAGATTTGGCAAAGTGAAATGAAAGACAAAACAATGAAATCAGTCATTTATAACTGCTTCTGTGTCCGAACGGTTACCATGCTGAATTTCCACGCAAACATTCCGGAGTCGATTTCTGGACCAGGAGAAATATTCGTATGGCCTACATTTATTTATCTCATGAGTTTGGATGTAATTTGTGTTTGTCTATGTGTGTCCGTGGCACCCGTGATACAGGGTTTCTCTAGTGTGGGGCTATGAGTTATAACACGTTTTTGGGAGTAAAATACTGACTTGCACACTAAATTATCCCATATTAGAACGGAATTTCTACACGAGTCAAGCGAGCAGTCGGCGAGTGATAGAACCGAATCTGTTTGCGGTTGTTAGACCCTTGACCTTGTAGGTTTAGGTTAGGTTATTATAAGAAAAAGAAGCACGAGGCAAGCGAGCGTAGTGAGCATGCCGCGGCAGCGGCCGGCAAATGCCATAACAGAATTAAAAAAAAAGTAATGTTTTGAAAAGTTTAATGAATTTAATTTTTGTAGTAAGTCAAAATTATCGGATTTACTTTCAGATGGTCACTTAACACAACAGTTTATTAATAGATTAAATAGATTCTAAGTTTGAGTTGTGTAGTGTGCTTCGCGTATTTAATGTATAAGAACTTTCGGTGTTACCCTCGAATATTTTCTTTTAAGGCATAGGGTTCTTAAACAATTGCATAATTTGTAATTTAATTACCAATTCTTATAATTACGTCCAATTCTTATAATCTTATTTTCTTATAATTGCGTACTTATTCTTACGAGATGAACTTTTGTGACACTTGCGACGTGCATAAACTATTCATCTTAACACACAAGCGCTTCTTATTATCACAATTACATTGTGCACCTTTACAAAATCTCAGGTTATTGCCTAGGGCACGTTCGGTATTATAGAAAATACCTAGATCAAGTTTGTAATAGAGTTTATTTCATACATTGACAGATTGTTTTAGGCATTGCATAGAATACCGTATTACATACATGGCCGGTAATATTTGGTGTGGTATACACAATTCAGTCCGTTCTCTCAGAATCACCTAACGTGTTTGTTCAAAAACATCTTTTACATACAGACACGCTGATTCAAACTGATTTATGTTTTTCCCCGTTCTTTGCGTTGCATTATCACTTTTGTTATTAACTAATTAAATAAGATATGAGAACCTAAGTAACTGTCAAGTACGCATAACGCTTGGTTGCAACGTAGTTCTAAAAATCGATAAGTACGAGTGCGATTTTCTAGAAGTTTCATTACGATTCAAGTTTTTTTTTAATTACCTGTAAACACCGTAGTGTTTCCCAGAAGCTCTGTCGCCGCATATGGAGCAGAGGTGTTTCGAGCCACTGAGTGGGTGATTGGGGGGGTACTGGCGGATGGAGGAGGGCGAGGTGGCGTCGTCGCGCAGCCCGTCCAGCATCGCCGTATCCGGCTTCATCTCCGGCGGGGACATCGGCGACATAAAGCCCCCCTCCAGGTTCAACCCTGCAAGTAAATATGTAACTTTATATTTACAGTTCAACTTCTACAGACAGGAGGCGAACGAGTACATATTTACGTTGTCCTACACTCATGGACTCATATTTAGAGGAACGCTAAAAAAGGTTGAAATATAATAACAATATTAATTTGAACCACTAGCCGAATATACCAGAAAGTTAAATTTTTAAAAATAATGACTTCAATCGTCCTTCGATATCGACTACATTGCGCGCATATGTATGTCTGGTATCCATCGAGTATAACCAGAAATAGATACGAAATAAGGGCCATCCATCCCTGGCAACTCATCAGGCAAATGGGCCTTATATCACTTTTAAATATCAACTCTCGTCTGCGTTGAAATCACAAATTAAAAAGCTGAAATAGTACAGCTCCAACAACTGACGGTGTATACGTCTCCGTATATTCCAAAATTATTCTGTATTTATTATATTCAATAGACAATATTTCTAACAATGGGAGGCTATTCCATTCCGTGGCATGAGAAAAACAGAAAAGTCAAAAAAAAGGAATCACATTTCATTGGTAATTAAATATGTAATTTTTAAATATTCCTTCCATTATAGCAAAGCTCAAGTTAAACTGGTCGTTTGAAGTGAAACAATTGATGACACCCGTAAATTCTTTCGAATTTGGGCTGGCCAATCAGAGATCAATTGTCACCGTAATGATTTGCCAGAATAGTTTTCAAACAAATTAAATGACATTTCGTCTCTATTTCTGTGTATCTCGATGCTCGTATCCAACACAAGACACAATGTACGCGCAAACCTTGAACGCCCCGCTGAACGCACTACCGTTGCGAATTTGTGGCTTAAGCGTTCTGGTATATGTGGCCAGTGATTCATTATGAACGTTGTTATCACCATTCAATCTTTTTTAGCGTTCCTCTAGAAATATCCATGATCATAGATAGTATGAATATGAAATCCAGCTTAGTATGAATGGGTAACGTCAATAAAGAACAATGGCAAACTCCCATATAAATTTTTGTTGACATAATTTGTATGCGTGTTTATGAACAAGGATTTACTATTCTGAGAAGTTCCAGACTTCTTCAGAATTAAAGATATTCCAGTTTGAAGGTTTATTAATATTATTACTGTATCAAAATAAAATGCAGAATCCGTAAACAGAGTTAATAGAAGCTGAATGATGCCGCGGGTTTGTGACGTGACGAAAGTTCAGAGGAAATTATTTTTTATATTGGTATGGTCAAAAGGCATGAAGTTAAGCCGTAACAAAAACAACACATACCACAGACTATTGCGCTGGTAACTCGGAGAAAAATTATTTGTTTGTGGAACGTGCCATTTATCTCTGATTTCGGGAACTTTTTTATTTTTAATCTTTTTTTCGTGTGGCATTTTGGAAAAGAAATTATCTACTTTTTTTGTAATAAAGTAGTTAATCACTTATTAGCTTATTACAAATCGCTGAATCAGTGCATTTGATGTTACGAGCTAAATGTGGACCATATCCATACGTAGGCACTGAAATGATTTTTTTGGAGGCTAGATGTCGCTCAACGTTAAGAAACTAAGAAACTGACAGTTGTAGACATCAATCCAGTTACTTACCAATTAGTCATTGTAGTTACTTTTAAATATAATTTCATTTCGAAAGTGAGTATAGGCCGCTATTATACTTTGGAAGACCTAATGAATTTATTTTACTTAAACTTGTAATTAAGACATTTGAATACGCCAACGAATTCTTTTAACTATGATTTTCATTTTGTTCTTTAATTATTTTTTGTGTAACGAGTCTACCTAATAAACTAGTACTTCATATGCTCCACAGGCGTTATGCGAGAATATTTTGAGAAACAATAAATTCATTTCTGATCATTTATAGTATTTTTTTTCTTATTCATTCCGGAAACTTATAGTGCGCCACACGTAGCAGGCGGACACAACAGATTTTTGTAATTTTCTCTCCCGTGTTTCGCTATTACATATATAAAATATGTAATAGTACAGTAGCAACGCATAATGTACGCTCATTAAACGTATTCCATAATCGTCATATATGTTAAAGTAGTGAAACAAGAAGTAGTATTTTTATACGAGCTCGGTACGGCTAAAACCATTTATATTCTGGAGAGATTACGAACACGTGCCAACCTGTGGACGTCAAATAAGCAAACAAATTTTTACTATTCACTACCAAAAAAATAATTTAAATGGCATTATTGCGAAGAACAGGTGTTAAGTTACAAAGTATGAAACACCTGCTAGTGAAAATATTTATTAAAAGGATCCGCATAATCTTATAAAATTTTAAATTGACTTAATTAATGCGTACATGTGTTAATGACAGTAACCCAAAATAATTTCTATAGTATGATTTTATTACTAATCATAGCGATTCATGTAAATAGATCCTGTTTTTACGTAGGTTGTTAACATTCAGGCAAAGCACATAAAAAGAGAACTTATAAAATAGACGTTGGACTATAAACTATTTGCATTTTTACGGTAACAATTTCTTTTAAGTACTTCTGTTGACGTTAGCAAACGGAATTTATTGCGGAATTAATGAAATATTTCGTTTCAAAACAATAAAAAAAGATATGTCTTTCTTAGAAAACACAACGAAACCGGCCATTTGACGGAGGGGTAGTGGGGACAAAAAGCTAACAAATAAACTACCACCCTTCCGACTCGATGCGCGTTTGAAAACTTAACTGAGTGGAATATACCTCGTCTGTTCATAAGTTTTGAGACAAACTTTGATTAAAAAAAAATATATCAGTAATATTGGCAGCTGGTTATTTCTTTTTTCAATTTTGAATGTCTGTGTGCTATATATACGTTTTTAAATTAATTTGTCACAAAACAAACAGTAATGTGCAACTGTAATTTCGCTACATATGGTGCGAAAAAAAACAATGGAGATTTTCCTTGACATAAAATGGTAAGCCAAAACTTCGCATTGACACCACTAAACTTTACAAGGAGATGATTCTTTGAAAGGCCGCCATAGGAGTGGACGCCCACGTTCGCGAACATCAACATTATCAGAGAGCAACTTCGCCGAAATCCATGTCGCACCAAGAAGAAACTCGCTTTACAGTGTTTCAGTCAGCAGAATACTGAAATACGATCTCAAAGTAAACGCCGACAGACATCGGACAGTTCACGTTCTAAATGAACGTCGTCGTAAATTACAAGACACAATGTGAAAAAGATACTCCTCATCGGTGAAAAAATTTTCGCAGTCGAAGAAGAGTTCAACCGGCAAAACAATAAAATTTATGCCAAAAGTATCAAAGATGTTCCAGTCTCACCACGAAATGTTCCGCATATCTATCATCCGGCCAGTGTGATGGTGTGGTGAGGGGTTTCGTATGATGGTGTGGTTGGGGGTTTCGTATGAAGGTGTCACTGTGTTCCATTTTTACTAACAATGCGTTAAGGTAAAAGCAAAAATTTTCATTTTAAAGACTGTGGTGAAAGCCCTGCCTAATACTTTATTTCACAACAAAGAATGGATTTTCCAGCAAGACTCAGCACCAAACCATGTTGCTAAAACGACTCAACCGTGTTTAAGGGAAAATTTACCGGGCGTCAATCGCGGCGCGCCGGCAGAAGAATGGCCACTCTCCAGTTCTGATCTTATCTTATTTTAAGATTTTCTTTTGTAACTAACACCATCATGTTATGTTGTATGACCTGAAATAAATGGTTTATTATTATTATTATTTATCCCGCCTTGACTGTTCTCTGTGGACTGAATTTTAGCTCATAGCCTGCCAAAAATTCCACTCAAACTTGGATTCTCTAAAGGGGGTCTCATCAAAGACGTAAAACGAATCTCCTGGAAAAGATCCGTGTCGCGATCCAAGATTGGCCAGAATGTCTAATAGCTTGTTCTCGTATTATGAATAAAGGCGGCCATTTTGAGTAGTAATTGCTTGTAGTTCTTGGACTTACCATTATTTGAAAATTTTGAAAATATAACCTAATTTTTTAAATTTATGTCACTTTAATTTCGTCTCAAAACTTATGAACACACGAAGTATTATTTCCCGACTTCTTTGTTTGTTTTACACGGCATTGAAACGACTACTGCATTAAAAAATCCTCCAAGATGCCTACAAAACCTCAAATATTGTTATCGATTTATTGCCAACCAACGGTGAAATGTTTGTTGGCTCGTTTGTACTTAAGTACGACGGGTGGGTTAATCTCCAGATCTTTCCTTCAATGTTTGCTTTTTGCGTCAGGCGTAAGGAAAATGTTGTAATGTAATTTGCGACGTTCATATTACGTATGTTGATGGAAATAAAACTAAACACTTGCAAAATGGTGTGAATTCGAGAAGTACATAGATATAATAAATAGTACTTTGACGAGTATCTACCTACATATGCATGAGTTGTTTATTATAGATTTACATTTATTTTATTAGAGTAAATGAACAGAACTATAAGAAGATTGGAATGCAATTAACCACATAATTATGTCTTTTAAAAGAGGAGCGGTCACATATTTGCATTTTATTATTGATAGCACTGACACCCACGGTCGATTATTTTAAATTTAAACGTGACATCAGCTTCATAATAATCTAAGCGCTAAATCTATAGAATATGGGTACACATCATTTAAATTAGATAATATTTTTTTCTATGGTGAAGTTTACCTTCGTACTGAATGATTAAACTTGTCTTTTCACAATTTGAGTATTGAATGATGAATAATTCGTTATAATCTATATATATGTTGTGTCCTATTCGTAATTGTTCAAAAATATTGCGACACGTTTTATCTTACTGTCTACTGTCCTTATCCTGGCTGCGATACGATAAAATGAGTAAATTAGATTTGCAAAAATTTCTATGCAGACAGAAAGTTTAATCTTTATATTTCTTGTGATAAACGATTGTGCAAAAAAACATTCATGGTCAAGGTCATTCCAAGGTTGTACTTGAATGACATTTAATTTTTTAAAGAACAGAAGCTGGAAAATGTAGGGCACTTAATAAAAATAAAAGTGATATGAAATTTTGATAATGTAAAAAAGTACTTTCATGATTTCCTTCATAAAGAAATAATAAGCACATAAGAGCAATGTTTTTTGGTAGGAAATTATATGAAATAATGTATAGAAAAATATGTAATACCAAAGACGTGTATAAGAAGAATGAAACTCCAAAGAGGAGCTTAAATAAAGGTACTTCAAATCATTTTATTTCCAAGGAGCAGCATACATCAGAAGTAGCGAGGTAGAGCTATAATTTGTTTACACGAGCCAGTCGAGTGCTTTAGGTAATCTAATATAGAGAAATACGGTCAACCGTATGAGAAATAAGACGCATACAGACTAACGCAAAAATGAAGTTTCACATGTAGTTGGTAGTTGTAGTTATATGAAGTGCTGAAGTATGCTACTCTGAATACCAGATTAAGTTTACCGACTCTCATGGATCACTGTAGTTTGAATAAGCACATGTCTGATCTCAAGCGAAAAGAAAGAGGGAACTGTAGATTGTGCCATGGAGCGGATGAAACTCCTCTGCATCTCCTAAATAAATCCTGCTTTTTAACGAATATTATGGGCCCACTGGACATATAGGTATGACAATCCTACAGGGCCCCCAGCATGCTAATTTTAAATCATCTCAGTTGTATCGTAGTGTCAATGGCAAAATTTTGTACGTTTGGTATTCTGCTGAAGAGTAGTGGCTTGTCACTGGCTAGCCGTCGATCTACTATTCAACTGCGATATTCAAATGTACTGCTGTAATGAAGACAACGCTCTTTAGAGCGAACTGCACACCACTGTACGATGGCACCCTGTGGACGAGTTACGCTCAGCGCTCACTGGATGCTCTGCGCATGCAATACAACAATGCCTTTATAATAATAATAACGCACACACTCAACGTAGCCCCGCACACCAGGGAAACCCTGTGTCGCGGGTGCCATGGACACACACATAGACAATCACAAATTACACCCAAACTCACGAGAGAAATAAACGTGGGCCATATAAATATTTCTCCCGGCTTGGGAATCGATCCTGGGACTTCTGCGTGGAAGCCCGGTATGGTAACCGTTCGGCCATGGAGCAGGCCTTTAGGACGCTGTTGGGGCTGTCATGTTTCTGCAGTGCCTCAGCCATGTTTGCGAAAGCGCGTGTGGACAGTTTCATGGCTGTCATCTGTAAAAAATCGGCGTCGCTACTGAACAGAATACGTGTCAGCCCCAATAGCCTCCTTAAGACAATTGGTTGAAGGATTGAGTGCCCAGTGATGCGGCAGTTAATACAGACTACGAAGTCTCTTATAGAATTTAAGTACTAACATAGTTTTAAGGCTGTACCTTACAAGGCTGTGTGTAATAACATTAATTGGATCATAGTTGTCTTGATGAAATAAAAAAATAAAAAATACATTTAACATGAAGACTAAATTGCTGATTAAAAGTGACAAAAGTTACGATATATGTCGTCACTGTCATTCCAATGACACTGGATTGAGACTCAATTGTCACTGCAACTAGATTTTATAACAAATATCATCATTTTTTTTATAATATCAAGTGACGGGACGAACAAGTCGTGCGCCTGATGGTAAACGACACGCCTGTCCATAACAGTTGCAGTGCCACTCAGAGCTTCAAATCGCAAAGATCTGAGGGGCACTGCCACTGCGCCCGTCACCCTGAGACATAAGTTGACAAGTCCTATGTGCCTGTAATTTCACCAGCACCCTTACCCCTTCTAAGCCGGAACTCAGTAATGCTAACATTACTGCTTGGCGACAGAAATAGGTAAGGTGGTAGTACTTCCCTGGACGAACTCTTTCACAAGGAGCTCTACTGCTTGCGAAAATAATTGCAATATTTGCATTCATAATTGTTATATAATCTCAATGACGACTCAATGAAATTTCAATTATCAGTGGTCTCAAGAGAATTTGCAGAATTGGGGCCCAGTTCCGTTGGTCTTGGCTCCGTGTTGTGATAAATGGTCACCACAACAGACCAAATGCTGGTCGCAGTGATAAAGGGCAGGTGAATAAGCCACCCTAATAATAATAATAATACTCCTACTAACTTACAATCCTAATACAGTTGTGCAAACTACTAGCTGATAGCGTAGAAGCTGGATTTTTGGGTCGATCCAACGTAATAAATGTCCACGTGTGACACAGGGAGATTGTTATAAAAAAGATCAGACAATAGTACTATTTTATATGCGCAGATCCATAAAGGATTCAACCCCAAATAACACATTTTGTACCACGTGTATTCTTTGAAGTTGGTGTTATTAAAGATTTTTTCAGAAAACCTAGGGAGAAATCTTACAATACCAAAGTTCAAACAAACATCTTACAAGTTGTTAAGTTGGGTTTCTTTGTCGATAAACTAACGTCTTTCAAAGAAAAGGTGTGAATAATATTATTTTGAAGAAAATTTAGCTTCTATATTCTATTTTAATATAAAACAGAATGTATAAAAAAACGGTACGCAGTACCATAAAAAAGAGTAATGTAAATTAGACAGGTTTCTTTAAATAATTTGTATTACAAAGATTAAAAGATTACCAAATGAGCTACGAAATTTATATGTAGGTTATGTAGAGTTCAAACTTTTACATAACTGCATTGTAATATATAACGTATGTTCATACTGTTAAACACTAGAATTGATAAATGGAACCTTCGCATGATGACAAATACATAATGAAATATGCCCTGAATTCCTTGTTACTAAGAATTCAAGACAGGTGTCAATAAAAGTTAAAATTAGTTGCTCTGAAGCAGTGTTCAAATGATACCGTTATACTGCCCGTGATGTCCGTTTCTGAGGTCAAATTAATTTTATTAATTGAGCTTTAATTTTATAAATATTAAATATTCAACATCACATCTGTTGCTCTAATCCCAAAGTAAGTAACTAAAGCTCTTGTGTTACGGGAATTGGAAATAACGACAACGGTACTACCACCATGAATACTGGTTTGCAAACCACTCGACCACAGAGATCGTCAAATTTTGTAACAGATCTTTTATATATATTATTATTCTCTATCAAGTATTTTCTTACGATTTGGATTTTTTTTTATTTTGATAATAATAATGTGCTAGACACACCAATTGTCTCAAACTAGAGAATTCCTTGTACTATGGGTGCCAGAGCAACGGATTTTGCTCCAGAGCACTAACTAATCCGGCGGTCTACGTCCGTTCTCTGGTTCACATCTCTCCGAAACAATTACTGAGAAATAAGTAATACTCGGCCAAATTAAAAGGCGCATGATGCGAGTGAAGCTTCATAATTAACATTGTCTTTAATCTCATCGAGTATAACTTATTTGACAGTAATTGTGTCGGACAGATGTGAGACGGAGAATGGAAGTAGACCCCCAGAACACTCAGACCAGACCCAATATAGAAAAGGTCATTTTCAGTGCCGACAGTGGAAACAGTTAAGAGGTAAACTTTTTATGTAAAAAAATACATCTTTTGATTAAAAAAAGGAAATTGGATAGTTTATTTCCTAATACCACAGGCACCAGTAAGTAATATTATAAAAAAACATATTGGGTAAACACAAAAAAATATGAAACCAACCACTACAGACTTATGTAATTGGTTTCATATTTTTCATGTCACTTTTATAGGTTTTATTAACTGCCTCCGTGGTTGAACGGTTACTATGCTGGACTGCCATGCAGAGGTTCTTGGTTCCATTCCCAGGCTGGGAGAAATATGTGTGTGGCTTACAATTATTTATCTCGTGAGTTTGGGTGTTATTTGTGGTTGTCTATGTATGTGTCCAAGGCAACCGCGATACTGTTTCCTTAGTGCGGGGCTATGAGTGTGTGCGTTAAAAAAAAAATCCTTAATAAACAACTGATATTTTGATTATGAAATAGCGCAAAAAAGGCGACACGACTTCCAGTGGCAGATAGCAACCCGTTACACCATATCATTCATTTATTGAAATAAATTGACGATTATTTGACAAATTCGATGGTCCATCATCGGTCAGTACTCGGGAGCGTGATGAGGAGAATTCCCGGACCAAATATGGAGACCAACTTTTCCAAGTTGATTTTGGTCATAGGACCATTTAGGTCATTTGGTCACAGAACAATAGTGTTCTGGTAGCAGTAGAGCTCCTGTGAAAGAATTCGTCCTGGGAAGTACTGCCACCTTTAACTATTTCTGCCGCCAAGCAGTAATGTGAACATTACTGCATTCCAGTTTGGCAAAGTAAGGGTGCTGGTGAAATTACAAGCACATGAGACTTGATAACTTATGTCTCAGGGTGACGGGCGCAGCGGCAGTGCCCCTTTCCTCGTTGCCCAGATCTTTGCGATTTAAAGCTCTAAGTGGCAGTGCAACAGTTATGGATAGAGGTGTTGCTTACCACCAGGCGCACGACCTGTTCGTCCCGTCACTTGGTATTATAAAAAATTAAAAAAACAATGCCCCGAGCAAATCTCGTAGCTCTCGTGCTTATAGTTGTAACCACATTATTGGTGTGATTATGTGGCACATTACTATTTATAAGCAAATTTAAATTCTAAATTGAATTATTTTGATTGAGCCATATACTTGTGTCTGTAAATATAGTATAATCTATTTCGTAACACTAAATGCCCAATGAGTAATTTTCATTGCAAATAACTCGTTTTACTTTATAATCAAGTCAAAGTGCTCTGAAAGCATTTGTCACATTAATTTTCATTCTCCTAATAGGAGTTAAGCAAGTAATTATCAAACGCGATTATTGTTAAGTCTAGTTAATTAACAAAAATCGACGAAATCATTCTCGCAAGCTCTATAATTATCGTATTTATTCTACCGTACTTTATAATCAACATAAAATTATACGATGAGTAGCTAAGGTAGACAAAAAGTCGATCCTGTGTGAGTGATGAGTGCTTACTGCATTAAAATGAACTTGCTTGTTATTTTTGGCAACTCAGGCGACGTTTATCGTGTGTACACTGTGATGTCGCCATTAGAATTAATGTAATGAAAACATTATTGAAAGTAATCAGGTTTATTCCACACGCCCGGCAAACAGAGCGAAATTATAAGTAGGTACCATACTTGTTGTTGTTTTCCAACCAATACCTAGTAAGAACAACGACTGGAAGTTGAATTAATAGTCAAACTTTGAAGTACATATTTAGAATCACGTGCCCCTTATTGTTTTGTCGATTTCAAGTTTTATTCCACCCTTGTTAGCGTACTCATTTCGTTGTTGCAAATTGATTTTCAATGTAATAGGAAGCAACGAGGAATTGGTTTAAAGAGTTTTCATCAATATTTACATTGCATGTCCAGGGAACAATCAACCGTGGGCATGTTATAGGGAGTAGGTGTCGGTTGCAACTGCCGCAGGTCGGTGGTGGGCGCAGGCGCCGCGGGCGGCGGCTGCTGCGGACCCGGCGGCGCCGGCCGCGCCCAGTTAATCAGCGCCGTCACCGACATCGTAGGCTTGTCTTTTTTCGCCACGCTCGACATGGCCATAATACACTAATAACCTCACATCACTCGGCACGCACTGCACTGAAGCGGTGTTCGCGATCACTGCACAAATTCACACGTCAACCAGACGGACCCGATACGATCCTCACAATCACGATCAATTTGCGCCCACATAAGATTTTGTATATTGACAAGCTAAGCGCGTTAATGAATCGAGACGAGAAGAACCAACCGAGTTCCAGCGATACTGCACGCACACAAAGCGTCAGGGCCGGGGGCAATACAGACATCGGCGTCGCTGTGACATTGTGATAGCGGCTGTTATTGCACTCGCCGCGATATCGCTTGCAGCGCGTCAACAATGCGCTGACAGCCCCACACCGATGCTTAGCTGGTGACTAATGCGTGTTAAAACTCAACGAGCTCGAAATTGACAAAAAAACATAGGTACCAGATTACTTCCGCGCGGTTACCGGCGTGAAGGTCTTATCAAGCGCGCTCAAGGTCCGCATACAACCAATAACCATGCATGAATAAAACTTATTTTATTTTGGAAAACGAGAAGCTAAAGTCGCAATTTTTGCCGTTAAGGTGCAAATGCTACGGAATTAAACAAGTTAGATAACATAAAATATTTTGTAGCTAAGTGTTAAAATAAGAATAATCAAAATAATTGTGCTTGTTATGTTAGCTATTGGCCTTCGTAACCGTGGCTACGGCGCGTTTCTGTAATTAAGTTTTACGTCACTCATGGACCGCACTCCTCGCGCTAGCCTCTACTATATAAAATTTTATGCTATGTCACTCGGTAGAATCCCGCGCAATTCAAATACTTAAGTATACCCAATTCGTTCCGTCTAGTAAATTTAAACTACGCTTACGTACGAATTATTATCCTATCTAAACATTTTGAAAAATAAAGGGATATGTTTTGTTTCAAGGTGGATAAACTTGTCCAACAGATAATAGAATACGGCGTTAAGTGCTCTTGTCACTAGAATAATTGTGCCGGACGAATGTTTAATTGTATACTGTGAAATGGGATGAAGAGAGTTTTTACACCTACAGTAGAAACGGTAATAGGAGAACTGGAAGGGGTACAAAAGGCTATAAAGGAATTATGGTTTTTTAATGCAGTACTTTAGCACGAAGACATTTGGAAACTTGAAGAAAGTACGTAGGTATTGAAAAACAACAAAATTACTGTTTCTGTCATCGCCCTTTTCCACAAAGTGATCAGACTGAGTCCAGTAGCAATTTTAAGCGATTTCACAAGGTTTTTTTTAGGAATCTGTCTGTTAAAGAGACCTTGATTGCTCAATTTTTTGTATACGTATTGAAAGATTAGAGTTAGCAACGTTTTGAATATTCACTTTTGATGTTCTGAATGGCTTTTTAGAGAGATTTGCCGACGAATATTTGGCACTCGGTAGCTATTAATTCAGAATGGCATTGCACAAAAACAAAGCTAACGTTTATTTATATGCCAGGACACACGACCTTGGGTTGCATGTACTGTTTATATTCATGTGTCCATATGGGGCTTGCACTGCGTCTGCTGTTTCAACCGTGCCGGTAAACACAAGTTTTTGTTACAGAACGAATTCGGCTTTGTAACAACGGTATTCTGAGCACAGATCGAACTTTGCTTGATCTTCAACGATGAACTTATCATAAGCAGGTCATTTTGGACCAGCGATTTGACAACAATCAAATTTAAAACAATTTGTTATACTTAATTACTTATAAACATTTTTCATGACCATCAAAAATATTTAAAAAAATATTAAGACATTAGAACCATATCTGCTGTTGTCAATATTTAAGTTCAGTATTGATTCATTCCAGGGACTAAAACGTCAAGAAACTCTCCCCAGCACGTTATTTACGTAGCGCCTATAGTATTTCATCAACAACAAAAGATAATGAAAGAAATGTACATAAACAGAAAGCTATTAAATCTGTACAAAGAATCGTCTCGTTTACGGCGTGTGGGCGATGGATATTATTCACGCCCAATTCAAAGGAAACCATCCAGGCGCGAATCCATACCCTTTTACGCTTTATATAGAGTGGCACCTATAGCGTATATCAAGGGATTTCATTACCCCAACTGTCAATCAAGCAGACTCCTTGACAACCAGTACTCTATGAAATTGATGGCCCCTTTCGCTCAGGAAGCTAATTTCTTTTACCGTCAAATTACATGACCGACATCACATTACATTACTTGTTGGCAGCTTTATATACCTATATTTAATACCTTGTAAGTAACAAACCAATACACATTTTCCCCTATTGAAAGAAAACACGTCATCATCAATGCAACAAACTTTATTCATTCGCTTCACACAAAACGAATGGAATAAGTCATTAAAACGTTGGAATGTATAAAAGAATCACTCCAACAATAACCAAGCGACGTTCCGTACTACAGCCTTGTTGTCAAATGTTGCATGTCAATCTTTGCATTATGCGTATAAATTGACATGCATAAATTATTTTTTATGGCAGTCAATCAAAATATAGTATTCGTTAGTGTAAGTCAGACGATTAATCGCTTCAGACGTGAAGATGTAGTTCACTTTTTTCTGCATCATAATGGATAGTTGCAAAAACTAGATCAGTGAGCGTAAAGCTGTTGGCAGCGCTATCGAGGAATGTCCCCACTTTCCTGCACTTTCATCTGTGCACGCAGTGCATAGTTGCATGTGGAGTTGCAGCGACACGTCCGCACCCGCCTGCGACCACCCCACTCTCGCTCGTATCGATCCGCGCCGACCTTGACTTGACGCGCCCGCCAGCCACAATTAACATTGACAATAGTGACTCGCGCGCAATACCCACGGCACTAAGCCAACACTTTCATTTTCATATAATGGGAAATTTTAAAATGGTAAAGAAAATTGATCAAAGAAGTGAAGGAAACAATGAGCTTTAAATATAGGTAACCTATCTGCTCTAAAATATGTTTATTGGGTTCGGTAGTTCTGATTTTGTTTTTAATGATAAGTACTAAGTGATGGGACGAACAAGTCGTGCGCCTGATGGTAAGTGCCATGCCTGTCTATAACAGTTGCTGTGCCACTCAGCTTTAAATCGCAAAGATCTGAGGAGCACTGCCCATCACTCTGAGACATATATTGAAAAGTCCCATGTGCCCGTAATTTCAACCGCACCCTTACTTACTCTTCAAAACCGGAACGCAGTAATGCTCATAAGATGCTCTACTGCTACTAAATGATGAGACCAGACAGGAAAACAAAATGGAAAATGGGGCAACCGGACGTGGGTTATAAGTGTGAGAGAAAGTGGCGTGATTAGCACACATGACCAAAGTCAAATGATTGTCTAAGACTTGACCTGACCGAGTAGCGGGTGTGTGGGGAGTGGCAACGGACTGCGAGCATGGTGAGTCAAAGGCGCGGGGGCGGTGGCGCGCCGCGTGCACTCGCCGCGAGATGTGGGTAAACGGAACGCGGAGACGCGCGCCGTGGGGGCCTGCGACCTTGACGATTCGCCGACGACTACACAGGTGTTTTTTGTTTGCATGCTGCCCGAGATCGCAGCGATTCTAGCTGGCCACTCGACTCTACGCCAATCGGAGACGCGCGGGGAGTGCAACCGGAACTGATGCTAAACAATGCCATTCCAGAAAATGGCAGACAGGTTATTTTAGTTGGTAGATCATAGATAGCTCAAATCGTTACAATGAAAATCTTAAAACACGTCAATAATTAAAATATAGACGACAATAACACCCAATACTATATATATAATAAATTATATAATACTATATAATAGACAATACTCAATAACCCAAATCATAACTGCTACCAAAAAATCTGACCGATTAGTAATTAGCCTCGCGTTTATAATAGACATGACGTAAATTGTAAACACATTGCAATCCAGGGGCACGCAATTTGGTATAACGACCTATTATTGTTCGGGCATATTTTTACGGAGTATTGGATAGTCATCAAACATTTTTTTAAACACACGTTTCTTTTTAATTTTTAAGGTTATGCCTCACAAAAACTGTTTTGGAATTCAAAATATTGACGAAGAGCATTGGCATTTGGCGCCTCACAAAGGAAGTTTGTTTACGGTGCTCAAAACTACGAAATGGTCAGTCAATGAGAGAATAATGTAGTTTGAGTATTGGGAATGAGACCGCAATTGTTTTATCGTTTATACAACAAACGGTTACATAACGATGAGCGCAACGTACAACGCAAGACCTTGGCCGTGACCAAGCGAGCAACACTTTCCGCGGCGTGACGCCGAGAGCCGGCCGCACAAACTCACGAATAGCACAAGCACGAACAAATAAATAGTACACGTCACATATATTACATTTTTAACTACGTTTCACTGATGTAAGGAATATGTAAAAGGATTTCTGTAGTCACCTGATACCGATAATAGCTACATATGTAACAATAATGGTCAGACTTAAAAACGATTCTTGTTTGCCTCTTTCTCGTTAATAGCAATTCTGAGATCTCTCTCAATGTAAATTCCATTTCAATGTAGTGCTTTCACTAATTGATATGGGTATACATTATTTTATTCGCAGCTTAAGTTGCAAACATTATCTGGATGTTAATTTCTCTAGAAATCAGACGAACACAGATTGAGTATGACGAAAATAAATAAATTGCTAACAGCACGATGTGCGAAACATAGTGTTTGTGAAAAAAAATGAATTAATACCACGCCATCAGCGAACGAGGCAATGGGGACAAATGAATTCTTTCGATACATCGAAGTAACTGAAATACAAAACAATTTTAAAAAGACAAGTCCACCTTCAAGCTCTTGGACGGTGAATTTTAAAAGGTGCATGGTACACCTGACGGTGTATGGTCACATTCCTTCTTTCTTATTAAATATTCCTGGTGGTTTGATTCTGTCTGCAGCCAAACGATCCAAAATTAGATAAATAACGAATCAAACATGACCTCAGACGAAACAGCATCCTAATGACCAGGTTCTACGAATTCTGAATAATATAAAACAAACACACATTAACAAAAACTAAAGTGAGCCATTAGTATTCCAAATGTAAGTTAGCATGAGGGCGGCAATGAATTCTAATAAACTAGAAGGCCTTGACAATGATACAATCGTCTTGGATAACCGCTCTATAAAATATTAAACGTAATGCGACGTACCAACAAATGGACGAACCTAAGTCCTTATGAAACAAGACGTGATATGATTCAATAAAAATCAATTTAATTCATGGGCAACAAATCATCAAAATTGACAAAGATTGATAAAAGCGTAGACAATAATAGTATAAAACATTTTTTTGTTCTGTCCCATAGACCCGAGTTCCATCAAAAACACTACCCACTTCAATTTACTGACGACTAACATTAACAATTATTATAGGAAAATATTGGTACACATGACATTTTCTGTCGCAATATAGAACACAAAATAATCTTCATGGGTTATGAATGTAGATCTATTTTCGCAATTTGTCCCTGGAACTTCATGGTAAAATAAAATGGCAACGGCTATGATCGCTCGTGTAGTTGAAAATATTATTTTAGATGTTTGGACAATGAAACTGCTTAGCGAGATAAAACAACATTATGGATATCATGAAACGGACGAGGTACCAGTCCATCGCTTTGGCACGCTCTCATCTGCCGGTTACATCACCCTGACGTCAACCTATCAAAAGAGGAAATATCTATGTTATCTCCAACCAAAAAGCGGAATTTAATGGAAATGCAGCCACAACTAGACGAAAGAGCAACGAGATAAACATAAATTCAAAACACTAAAGTCAATACACTTGCAACCTTGCAACGCTCTTTATGACTTGCGTCTGATAAAGACATAGTGCATAAAAATACTGCAAATTATGTACATACAAACAAAAAAACATGTATAATGGCTTTGATTTATGACTATTATCATTGCAGGTCGAAGAGACATTCCTCTACAAACCAACTTTTATAAAAGTGTTTGGTAATCTTACAATTCGCTATTGTTAATCCTTCGATGTTTAAACGTTAACAATTGTTATCAATTCGATACAGAAGTTGCAGAAAATGTTTGGCTCAACTGGAGGGTGTTCGACATAGTTTATCGTGAATTTAAAGACAAACTCCATTCTTATTAATAATCATCTGTATAAACTCTAGAGCCTTCTTGAACTAAAACTGAGAATGTTCATGGCACATCAGTATACAAACGTTGCTTCTACTAATATTACATGTAATTGGTGTGTCAACAAACATCAACACTATCTGTGTTTTTAATAAATTTATTAAATAATAAACTATTACTTGCAATTGCAAGTAACTAGTTTATTATTCTTAAGTATTTAACGGTCAAGTCTTGAAACTTTGGACAACCGTAAAGTTACACGAGACTTGTAACTATCAGACGAAATTAATCTTAACACCTAACGGCGCTCGGGTTTATTAAGTTGCGAATCAAACCGCAAAACAACCCTATACCCAATGGCAGATCGCATATTAACACTATCACGAGAGGTGGTCGCATGGGACCGCCGTGACGTCACTCATCAAGGGTTACTGGTGGCAATTACGTATGAGTGTTGGATGCCGTTTGCGGATCGTGCATCGATTTTCAGCGCGTCGCGAGCAGCGCCGGACTCACGGCCGGTGCGGGCGGCGTCGGTGTTCTGACTGCCGCACCGCGTCCCCGCTCATACCCCGCGCCGCCACCGTTTGTTTTGCTGTATTTTCGTTGTTAATCATTCTCCTTGACCTTGTGCGACGTCGAGTGGTCCACTGCACACGACAGCTCACCCCTCGCCCTGCACCCCGCCCGCGGTGCCACAGCCTGCGCGCCGCATCACACGTGCTAGACCTTCAAAAGCGCACCATGCCATGTGCGTTATACCCACTGTCCAACGCTCAACCTTCGCATGCTCTCACTTCTTTGCAAAATTCGTTGAATTGAATATACTTTTAAAACTTGTAATAATGTTGGCGCTTTCAACAATCGTAGAAAGAGAATGGTTGCCTGAGTCATTATAATATTTCTCCTTAATGAGATTTTTTTTTCCATCAGTGTTAAGATTAATAATCACTTCACGTTGATATTTATATATCGAAATGCGAAGTTTGATACTGTTTGCTTATTTTATAGACGATTATAATAGAAAAGTTAATTGTGTATTTCATCCAATGGTAAAGATTTAAATATATAAGATTCCTTTAAAGTTTGAAGTTTAACGTGCTATACGCGTAAGTTGTACAACTAGGCTACAATATAGCTTGTGTATACTAGACTATCCAAGTTAACTAAAGATATCTACACAAGTCTATGATGTATTGGGAATGTGTGCCCTGAAAAATTTTTGCATAGTTATTGAATAACAAAAAACCGTATGTACGGACAACGGCACATCAGACTACACATTTTTGTACGAAAATCACCTCCAGTGCAAAGGAATAAGATACGTCAATGTGTAGCTTGATGTGCTGGCGTGTGTACATAATATAATGATGTATTATGTAGCATGCCACAACGTGACCGCCCTCTAGCGAAAAACAGAAAAACTAAGCACGTAGCGCCATCTAGATAGATTTGCTAGATGATTTGAGTGCAAATTTGTACTACAGTGAATTGAATTATACTTAGAGGTATAGATAGATCTATATTTTAGTGTCAAATTATTATAGTGGACTCTTTGACGAAATGTAATAATTATCATCCACGAAAAACGTTTCCAGGGCAAAAAAGGTAAGGTAATGTTAAGAAAGAAAGATTTATAAATAAGCATCGGGTGTATGGTCAGTCATGTTTTTTATTATAAGAAATTGAAAAGGATTAAAAGGGATTTCAAAGGTTTTTGTGTAACTAAAGATAATGTTAATTTGTTATTGATATTATGTTGTCTAATTACATAGAGAAAAAAAGACAAAACACATGTACATAATAGTATTCATTTAAAACTCTTGTCAAATAATAACGCACACTCTCAACATTGTTGGGACTGGTAAAATCATTTTTATAAGCCCCCTTCCCTTTTTCTCAATTTTCCCAAGTGCGAATATATGAGTTGTTTACTTGGTGTCACATGTATAATTAATTTAGTTGTGTTTACCCAGCTTTTTAATTTTTGATTGTTGGGTTTCTTGACATTGTTTGATTGTCTTTTTGTTTTTATTATCATGTGCGATATATGCAATCCAAAACTAATTAATAATTAGACTTTTCTAATTTGTAGTAAAAAAATAATTATTATTTTAAGGGTTCTATTTTGACAGTGATAATCTGGCAATATTGGTTTAAAAGTCATCCGGTACCACATGCTAATTGTCACAAATATTGTGGTCCATACATGTAAGTAAATAAAGATGATATAGCTTACACATGCAAATTTTGTTTAACACTTAAATTTATAAAGGGCCATGCCTCATATGTAATGCATTCATATATTGTTTGGACCTCGAAATGCACCACATATGATGCATGTACAGGGAATGTGTGGAATTTCATTTAATGAGGAATTAATGTGGAATTTCATTTCACCTTATGTTCAACTATACAAACAAATACCATTCAAACATATAATCTTATAACCCTTATGTATGTACTTGCCTTAGCTGGCACATAATTATAATCTAAATGTAAGTTTTTCAATTAGGCACTTTCATTACGCAATTTTTATGTGCTACTATTTTTTTTTTTTTACTTCAACACCTGTCAAAAAAGGTTAAATTACCATAATATACATAAAACCTGTATCATTATTAAAGATAAGGCAGCAAGTATAGTACTGTATTAACATTGTTTTTGATTACTATTGACAATTGATTCATTTGCAAAGAATAATTACAAGGTGTGTTACCAACTTTATACTTTCTATTTGGTAAAGGTAATAAATCCTATTAATATACTTAAAAAAAATAAAAAAAACAAATTTTGTATTTGTATTGTGTTTGTGAATGACATAAAAATCTAAAATTTAATAAAATATTAGATCATGCAAAAAACAAAAGACAAATGTATTATATTTGTCTACATGTTCTAATATTTTATTAAAAATATAAACAGTGCACTAGTATGTATGATATGTGGTGATATAATATTGTAGTTTTTATAAGTAAAGTCACCAAAGATAGGGGGCAGTGGAGGGTTTTGGGGGAGACCTCTGCCCAGTACCACAATACGGGCACAATAGGTATGAGTGGGTGTGTTATTATCTAATAAGTTAATAAATGAATAAGTTAATAAAAGAAGAGCTGTTTAAACTACTGTGTTTTAATTAAATTGTAACGAATGAACTATTTACACAATTTCCTTGTTTTGGCTAGAGTATCTGTCTGATCACGTAATAAGTATCTAAACTTCCCGAAGCATGTAGGATTATATTGTCACTAACACATTAGATACTGATTTGTTGATAAGATATAACGCAAGCAGTACAAAATTCTATCTAGAGAATATCAGAAAGCTCTAACAATGTGGCATTTACTCCAATTTACAATTCAATAATTGTCTGATCATTAAGTATTCAAAAGCTATTGAAACCTGTAAAATGACGCTTCCACTAACAGCTTAAACAAAAACTAACGATACACTCCACGTGTTATCGCTACACGATGTGTATTTAGCGTCGTTATACTATGTTCAATTAAACAATTATTAATAAACATGGCTTCAACTCATCGAAGCCCAAGACAATACAATTTGTTTACGTTAACGCGAGAATCGTCCTCGCTACGTACATCAAGGTATCAAGATGACATCTCTTGTACTGTACCTACACTTCTGACATAACCAAAAAGGTCATTCAATGTTGCATCAATTCGATACCAAACCAATTTACCACTTACGTACCTGGTTCTCTCGAGGGCTCCATCCTCCGCAGTAATATGTTTATCGTCTAAAGTACCACTTTCATATATTAGCAGTCTCAACGATGAACCTGTCAGTAACAAGGTCGATGAACTAAATATACCTATACATGAATTTACACCCTCTTCATGAACACAGGTCTTTATTTCCAACGACTGTGAAATACACTTGATATACCACATAAAAACACTAAAACTGTTTTAAAATAAACAAAATTTATTGCTAAAAAACCTAATTTTACTTCAAAAAAATAGGAATTTCCGTACACCAGTGACATAAAACAAGCGTCACGTCACGATGAGATTTCGTTCAAAAACTTTATCCACGCACATGTTAGTCAAAAGTATTTTTTTGGAGAAATTCTTTTCAATGCAAATATTCGTTTAACTAAACTACCAAGTTTCTAAAGTTAATACAATGTATACTTTATTATTTGTTACGGTTCCTTCCGAGAGGTAATAATTTTGTCCAGGATGAAATGTTGAAAAGTGGTTTTGAATAGAAAAGTGATTTTACAAATGTAGGGAAAGAGACGTTGTATATAATACTTTTCCTGTTTGAAATCCATTATGAAAGCCCATAGCATTTACTTCAATAGTGTTTGGGAAAGCGAGCCATAAAGTTCCTAAGGAAAATAAAATGACCGTAACGTGATGACTATGAAATGATTTTGATGGTTCATTTTTTTTTAATCAACGAAACAAGTTTCAATATCAAAGGAATGTCACTAACGTCAACATCAATTTGCTGGCAATCAGTTTGTTGTTTTTGAACGAATTATTCCAATATAATTCACTAATAGAACAGCACAAACTTATAAGTTAGACCAATCACAAGCCAGGAATTAAAATTATCACTATGTATAAATTCGATCAATGAGAACAAAATTCGGTTTGTCTTTACAGTTTCTTGTGCGGCAGCAATTACATTCTAAAATAGTTTAGTATTCTCGTTTAGCACCCATTTAAAGTAAACCATTTGTAAGTGATAGACGAAGTGTACATTTGTGCTGCGATAAGTATAAATAAGTGTAGTTTATCAGTTAATAAGTTTTTCAAACGCGGTAAATTTTTAACATGGAAAATATAACTGATTTCCAGTATCCTCATACTTTTACACTTCTGGGCGCTTCTGGGGATCTTGCAAAGAAAAAGATTTACCCAACCATTTGGTACTTATACCGTGACAATTTGTTACCAAAAAATACTAGATTTGTTGGTTATGCACGCACTAAACAAACGATAGCAGACGTAAGAGAGAAGAGCAAAAAATACATAAAAGTTCGCCCAGGTGAGGAAGAAAAGTTTGCAAAATTTTGGGAGGCCAATGATTATGTTGCTGGGTCATATGACAAAAGAGTTGATTATGAATTGCTTAATCAGCAACTTTCTAAATACGAAAAGGGTCCTGTAGCTAACAGAATATTTTATTTAGCTGTTCCACCCACTGTGTTTGAGGATGTAACAGTGAACATCAGGAATGCCTGCATTTCTATAAAAGGGTTCACTCGTGTAATTATTGAAAAACCTTTTGGTCGAGATGATGAAAGCTCTGCTAAATTGAGCAACCATCTAGCTGGATTATTCAAGGAAGAACAAATTTACCGCATAGATCACTACCTTGGCAAGGAGATGGTACAGAATCTCATGACAATAAGATTTGCAAATCAAATTTTCAGTCCATCATGGAATAGAGAAAACATTGCTTCAGTTCTTATCTCCTTTAAAGAACCTTTTGGTACTGAAGGAAGAGGTGGCTACTTTGACAACTTTGGAATTGTACGAGATGTGATGCAAAATCATCTTTTGCAAATTTTGTCCCTTGTTGCTATGGAGAAGCCTGTAACATTGAACCCAAACGATATCAGAGATGAAAAAGTAAAGGTGCTTAGGCACATTGATCCCATAAAGCTTGATGATCTATTGGTAGGACAATACATAGGAAATCCTAATGGTCAAGGTGAAGAGACGCAGGGCTATCTTGATGACCCAACTGTACCAAAAGGTTCTGTCACCCCAACATATGCCTTAGCAGCTCTCTGGATAAACAATGCTCGATGGGAAGGTGTCCCTTTTATTCTTCGATGTGGCAAAGCCCTTAACGAGAGAAAAGCTGAAGTCAGGTTGCAGTACAAGGATGTTCCTGGGGATATTTTTGATGGCCAAGCAAAAAGAAATGAGCTAGTTATCAGAGTACAACCAGGAGAAGCTTTATATTTGAAACTAATGAGCAAGTCCCCTGGAATGAAATTTGATCTTGTGGAAACAGAGCTAGACCTCACTTACAGCTTAAGATACAGAGAAGCCGATGTGCCTGATGCATATGAAAGATTGATTTTGGATGTGTTTACAGGCACACAAATGCATTTTGTACGCAATGATGAATTGAAGGAAGCTTGGCGTATATTTACTCCAGCTTTGAAACAATTGGAGAAGCAACAAATCAAGCCCGTCTCTTATGTATATGGAGCTCGTGGACCACCTGAGGCTGATAGTAAACTTGCCGAATACAATTTTAAATACTCTGGTTCCTACAAGTGGCAAAAGCCTGCACTTTAATGACAATACAGAAAATTATTAAGTTCCACTTTGGTGATGGGTTCTTTACTGCTTATGATATTTATATATATGTAACAATTTTTTTTAAATAATTGTGCATAATAAGTCTTACTGTAAGGTTTAAAACATTGTTTTTAGGTGCTACATTCCACTTTTTATACATGTTACTTAGGTACAATGTACTTGTCGAGGTCATTTTAAAGTCAAACTGCTCGTGAAATCTATGTTTATTTACGTTACAAACTTATTTGTAGATGTTAGTGGCATTACAAATGCTATGTATCACATACATGACCTACTTGCTGTAGATGCTTAAGTCAGGTGCCTTATTATATTTACAGAATAAGCTGTGATAATCACGTGTAAAATATTATCAGTACAGAGGTAGCAAAAAGTTTGTTGGGTTTCAGTGATTAATGCAGAGGTCAAGCTGATCTGACTTCACCTTGAATAATCTACATTCATTGTGACGTTCAGTTCTAACGTCACTTTAATATGTCATTGCATTATACTAACAGCATTTTATGATGTCTATTTTTTTATTGTACTTTATAAAAATATTACTTGAAAGATTAAATCTTATTCCTATATACATATTTATAATACTTTGTGAACCACTTTTTAAAATTATCACAACTTTTGTGATAGTATTATTAATCAAAGTATAAAAAAGTGATATCTCATGCAAGGTTTTCATATTGATAACATACATAGGTACTAGTGTAGTAATGGTTGTTGAAAGTTATTTGTGGGCACAAAATTGTACCTTTAAGATAAGAAATTGTTTGAACAATAAGAATAAGTATAATGTATTATTCCATTAAATCTATTGTACATTAAGGAAATACCTTCAATAGTGAAACTTATTATCTATAGTGGAAAATACATTTTTAAATGCTCCTACCTTACCAGAACCGCTTTGTTAATACAGAAATAAATGCATTATTAAAGATAAAGAACTGGATTCCTTAGGTACAAGGACCTAGTATTTTGAAGTACCTGCCTACATAAATGAAATATTTACGAGATTTTAATACATTGCCAATAAAAATATGTATTTATTTATTTAAACATAATTTTTCCTTGTGTCCATTATATTCATGCTACCATATGTACCTACAGACAGTGTCAAACACATAAACATACAGTAATTAAGTCCTCTATAAACATATAAACTAAGTTTTTTTTATAACTGAATTGTTAAGATTATAATAATTTATTTGTTATTTTAATGTTGCATTCATGGAATTTTCGAAACTTTTACACATTATTAAACGCTTCTTTATTTTTTAAAACAAAATTAATTATTTTACCAGAAAATTTGTTTTTATTAAAGTATTTCCTTATTTTTTATTTTAATATTATGTGCGACAGACTTTAAATAACTAATTACTAACTACTAATGAGAAGTTTCTCATTAAATTCTCAAGTAAAGGAAAAACGTGACCTCAACCACGATATACGATAATGCGTCCGCAACGATAGTCGCCCGTACTTCATACGTTGTTCGAAGGCCTAAAGGTGCGCCACGTGCGAGGCGCTTTGTTAAAATTTGTATGGCAAAATTTCAATTCTCTCCTAGTGCATCTTCGGTGGAAATGGTCTGGATTTTGTTGATGTGATATTGAACTGTGTTGCTGCCTATGTAGAGTACTATACTCTGGGTGTCTACTCCCGTTCTCCGTCAGACATCCATCTGAAACAATTACTGTCAAATAAGTAATACTCGAGTTACTCGACCAAATCAAAAGCTCAAGATTCAAAATCAAGTATGAAACTTCATTCGCATCATGCGTCTTTTAATGTGGTCGAGTATTGCTTATTTGACAGTAATTGTTTCAGACGGATGTCGGATGGAGAACACAGAAACACGATTTTTCGCGCGAGCTCGCAAGTGCCAGCACGATCTCGGGCTCGCGATGGCTACTAATATCAATCGCGAGATTGTGAGGTACAGGGTCAAGAGCACGTCTTCTAATAATATAATAATTCCCGAAAAATTGGAATGTAATTTCGAAGGCTCATATTATTTTCTACGTTTAGAAATATCGTTTGAAGTTCTATTTAGCGTGAATTACAAAATAAACCTGTATAGCTATCATTCATTTATTTAGAAACGAGATTTAAAATGATTGCAAACAGGTAAAAAAACCTTTGTAAGAGTCGATTACTACGCTCGAATTCAATTTTTTTTCCGTACTAATAAGGTTCATTTTGCTTGGGTCAAGGGCGAGCGACAGGGACGCTGGCTTTATTTTCAGAATTTATTTTTTTTTGCAAACGAAATTAAAACCATTTAAAAAATATATATATCGTATACTATACGTGTTCTATTTTAGTTCAGTTGATATAAAAAAAAATCATTGGTATATGTAAAATACTATTGAATACGGCGGTTTTCTTGTAAAATTTCGAAATTTACCATAGGTATATTTTTCCAAAGTGATTGCTTCAACACTCTCACTGTTATACGGAATCAACTAAAGCCATTTGAGGTTGTATAGACTCGTAAAGGGGTCATTCATTCATAATCGTACGTTTACGATATATTATCCAGCGTGAACTAGCCTGTCCACGTGAAGATGTTCGTGTAGAATATCATTAACACTTCCCGATCCGATCTGTGATATGTGCTGAATCTCTTCATATACGAGATTCGCTTATTACGTCCATTAAATTTTTCACTGCTAGCACGTTTCTTTCCGTTTTTCCGTCAAAACGCGAACAATTCTTTCTTTATCTCATCCCTCAAAGTTAGTGGCGCTAGAGCGGTGCCGAGTTTGATTTTTGCCCTCGGGGCCAATCTTAAATTTGTTACCCTCTCTATTTTCACGATTATAAATGTGTTTCCTTTACGGCAGGCTCGGCTTGATTATGTTTTTGTGTTAGCCTGCCGTCACACTATGGGGAGAAGATGGGGAGATTGAGTCATTTTCGTGTCATAAATCTATAACTTCCAAGTTTTGAAAGATAATGACGTGAATTTTCTTTTGGATATTCTTGAATATCCCCTCTATATGTACTTTTAATTAATATTAATTTTGTAGGTGTTAACATATTTTTATTATAATTAAACTTTTTTAACATTTTTTAAACTTAACATTTTTAATAAATCAAAAGCAATTACAAACGTCATAATTACAAAATTGAAGACTAAATGTATAGAAAGACGACATGGGTCTAGATTCTGCACAAATTTGATTCAAAGTAAAGAATAGAATCATTTAAGTCAAGTGTAAGTACTCAGTACCATATAAATTTATTTGAAAAGAGCAATCCCTAGAGTTCTTTCTTCCCAGTGAAGACAGCTTATTGAACAAAGCAGTAGCTTATAAAATGACGTTTTCAAGTGTAATTTATTTTACCTACTAAATAATTGATTCTTTCACTTTGAAAAGCCGTAAAAAATATATGAACAAAAAAATAAAAAATTCTATCTATGTTTTGATTATGTTTTGTTTTGTTTCGTTTTCTTTTTTCTTTTGTGGTGTCATTGTGGTAAACAAATAAATGTATTTCCTTTCCGTTTCTTTCTTTCTTTCTTTTTTTTCTAATATGAAATACAAGTTCTCAGTATCTTCTTTGAAATATTATTCAAAGATTGACCATTAGTAAAATTATTTTCTGTGTGTTACAAACTAATTTAAACATTAACGCTTACTACGAATATAATAATATGGGCGTTAATTCTAAACGAAATAAAAGAGCTTAAAGAGTATCCACAATAATCTGTGAAATAAGCGCCGTCTAGTTGATTTGGTTGGTTATCATTAGAAATTATCACAGAATCTTTCTTCCGTGGTGAGCCTTTTCCTTTGGGTACCGGATACCCTTTTAGCTTACAAAGTGATATTAGCACTACGAGTAACTTCTTATTTTAGCTATTGTAAATTAGGTACATAAAATCGGTCATATTCACTCGATCATTCGTTATCCATGCGAACAACATCTTTTAATTAATATAATATTATCAGATATAGACTTATTGATAAGGTATAAATGTACCATCTTCCATCACTTGCACCGATACGTTGGCTTCGTCTCACCCCCAAAGTGCAGCAAAAGAACTGGTTTAGCAGCTGAGCTTGTGGAATAATTATTAAGCCAAAAATAGCTGTACAAAGCGATCTTAAGAGATCATTGCCCGAACATCAGTTTTCAACTAAGTACTTATTGGTACTCACCGGGGCCAAATATTTATGATTAATTGACCAATTGGGAAACAAGCCTGGAATTATCCTATCCAAGTATAATATCATTAATCCTATCCAACGATGTGCTTAATAATATTCAAGGAGAAAGCTGCCAATAATTTGGGCGCATTTCGTCTACTCAGCTGTAGTCGTAGTATTTGAATTTTGAATACGTTTTTTATTATATTATTTTGTTTATTGAATACATAAGATCATTATTGAATATATTATATGAACATTTCAAATACTCAATCGTTTTTATTTGCAAAAAGGATGCAATCAGTTTAATACAATGATCAATATTTAAGGTTTAATATCAAAAAGCCCGCTCTATTTGGTACTGGTGATTGACCGGCTACCGCCCTTATATTTTGAGGATATTTATCGATTTAACACTACAAAAATAAATTTATGTTTGTATAATCTATTTCATACATTTTGTGCAGTTGCCCGGAGAATAATTGTTTGTTTAGAAGTTAAAGAGTGCATCAACAAATTATAAACATTGACAATTCATTTTCTACCCGGAACAACAAAGTTTCAGTAGGATTGATCAAAGTGTTGCCATTTTCCTATTATCGTGTTGGTAAGTTTTACAGTAATACAGTATTCATTTGTAATATTGCTATTATTGAGATCAGTGGTTTCACGTGTGTAGATGTATAGAATATGCGACGTAGAGTTATTAAAACTAACAAATATTAATTAATTAATTATTTCGATTTCCGGATGAAAGAAACTCCTCTATTTATTCTATTTAAGAAGATAAATAGCCGAGTGTTTAAGCGTTCCACAGTTTTTTAAAATAAAAAGTATTAAAGTAACCTAGTGTAAATATTTCTCTTTTAAAATACGAAATTTCTGGAAAAGTGACCATTCTCGTTACTTTTTTATTCTCTGCTTTGGTAAAAGGTCAGTTATCTACTGTATTTTTTACATGTCACCAATAGAATTACTCTAAAATCCAATTTCGACTTCCTAGGTCAGTAATTTTGTCCTACGATGCAGTGAAACCATTTCCCGATATCAGGAACTCGAAACTGTAATTAATTAATATTAGGTGGTTTTAACAACTTCATGTCATTCCTTGTACCTATATCTATAATATGTGGAACACCTTTTTCCGACCATTGATAGAGACAGAGTCATTGGTGCTTTAAATAGTGATGGTGTCGATACATAACAGTAAGAAGTGTTCAAATTGTTAGCTGTGCAATTAGTAGAACTTTAAAAAACAGCGTTGTCGCTGTACAAAGAAACAGCGAAGAACAGTGAATGGTTGAAAAATTACAACCAGCTGTATGTATCAGCCTCACTCTAGAATATACAGTGAACATTGACCGACCAACAAATCGGTATCTCCAATGAACACTACGCCAACGTTATTTTTTGGTCATTTTCTGTTATTTTCTAAACAGCCATATTTATTTACTATCATTATCAAAGATCGGAATAGGTAGAGTTTTTTTACCTAAACTTCGAAGAACATAGACAGAAAATGAAGACTGCCTTACGACAATATTTTTTAGGTCCTGGACCTGTTCGGGATTTGGGAAATCACTTAAGCACATTAAAGATTGACGTAATTGGGGACAGGCAGGTACACTATATTTATCTTAACTTTGCGACGCACAGTGAATCGGATCTGCAATATTGTGGACATTGAATTCACGATACCTCTCTAAAAAAATGCCGATCGAAAGATCCTATTGTCCTTAATAAATAGGCAGGTTTAGGCGCACGTTTAGCAAATCTGTAGAAGATAAGTCTAATAATACGTCTGTAGTGATTCCAAGACTGGATCGACTAAGACTTTGTAACGATGGGAAATATAATATAATAATATAATCCCATACAAAAAAATACAAATTTTATTTTTTCCTACTAAACTATTAGATTTATGACAAAATGTGACATGACAATATTTAATTAGGATAATAGGATCTCTCGATACGCATTTTTTTAAGAGAGGTATCGTGAAAAAAAATCCGACGCCCGCAATATCGCAGATCCGACCCACTGTGCGTCGCGAAGTTAAGATAAATATAGTGTGCCTGCCAATCACGTCAATTTTCAATGTTCTTAAGTGATTTCCCGAATCCCGAACAGGTCCAGAACCTAAAATATATTGTCGTAAAGCAGTTTCCATTTTCTGTCTATGTTCTTCGAAGTTTAGGTAAAAAAACTCTACCTATTCCGATCTCTGATCATTATGCTTCCCGAATTTTATAAAAAAAGAAATAAAAACCAAATTCAATTAAGATACAAAAATAAAAAATATACAAAAGTGAAGGTATCGAAATGGACTCGGAAATGGTCGGGTCTAATACTAAAACCATGAAAAAAATTCCAAAAATAACCTACCTATATGTGAACGTGGTGACATGCAATGAAATATAAAAAAAAAATTAATTGGAATTGTAACGTTATTGCAGTACTGCTTAATTTTGCTTGTAACAACTTAAGAGCCCAAAAACTCCATAATCAGCTTCTACTGGAAACCTAACAAAATGCACCATATTTAACTTCGAGTGAAAATTACTTAAAAACAAGAATAGATAAAGTAGCCTTTGCTGAAAAATGAATTAATTAGTATATCGCTTGTTTGCCAGAACAATGTGTTATCTCTAAAACATCGACATATATAGATTATTACAACACGAAACGGGCGATATATTATTATGTCGAATTTTGTGCCAATTCATTTAAAGAGATAATAAGGATTTGGGCGGACATACATGCAAATATTATAAATGTGAAAAAAACTACGTCTTTCTGCTTGTTGTATGTAACGACATTTCGAATTTTTAAATTCCAACTGAACATAATCTCAAATATCCGTAATCCCGAAACCCGATTTATAATAAAACCGTTATGCTTTCAGATAATTTTGAATGCTTATCTCAAAGAAAATTTAAGTTAACGTCGGTTAGTTTTGTAATATTCCTAAAAATATACATTTGGGATTTTGAAAAAGTAAATGTAAATTTTCGAGTAAATGTTATTTCGGGCAAATGTATTTTCGGACTTCTGATAGGTAATCCCAAGCCGTACTACAATGAGTACAACAATATTTTGTTCGTTATTGCTAGCTTTTAATAAAAAATATTTAAAAAAATAAGACTAAAATCAAAGCGACTCCATACTTATTTTGTTTCTATCGCTTGTGGTTCGATCAATTAAAATTGATCAAGAAATAATACATACACAAAGATAAGCTTCTTGAAATTGATCTAATGGGTCGCTTTCCTTTTTTTGCTCGTTCAATGAGTAGAAAAAGGACAGTTAGCTATGTGATTATATTGAGTGCTCTTGTGATTGATATTTAAGATTAAATTTAAATATAAATTAAATACTACTACAACTGTACAAAATAACAATTTTAAATGACAACTATGATAACACGATATATTTGGTTAGTGAAAAGGTTGTGAGTAAATTTTATAAGTTTTTATTATATGTATCAAGTACTACTTGATTCACAAGCGCGCTTTCAGTCGAACAATTGAAGACTGACGCATTTATACGTACTTTAGTATCTATATTCATCTATGGATTGACGTGCGACAAACGCTCTGGGTACAGTGACGCGCGACAGACGCGCTATAGGTTCGGACACTTTTTATCGCGGACGACGACGTCCGTTTGTTAGTAGGTTTTACTCTGAAGATTTCGATTGTTGACAAGTCATGAGTTGAAGTTTTATGATAGAATAAATATGGAAATAAGGAAAAAATAAAAAAAATATTTAATTGCTTTGTACTAGTCGATAACGACGTATAAATGTTTATTTAACAATTATGACGAAAAGTGGAGAATTTAATTATATTTTATGTTTGTTTACAGGCTTCCGGTAGTACTAGTAAAGTTTACGCTGGTAACACCGTATCTGTCAGCTGAGTTCAGTTGATGATTTATCGAATCGAGTAATGGTGGTGTTATGACCACAAGAGCTTGAATAAAATCAGTGCGTTTGTGTTATATCACTTTCTACAAGTTGAATTGTATTGCAAAATGAAGTTATATTCTTCGTGACTATTATTGTGTTAAAGTTAAGACGTGATTCGCCGTGACATTGCGATATTTCCAGGTGTGTGTTCAATGGTGCTGAATCTTTGTTGTTCAAACGCAAAAAACAACACGTTCCATTTTGATGGTCAAGCGTGGTATTTATCTACATTATTTTTAGATAATAGGTTTTTCTTAAGTATTTATATTATTGGTATTTGTAGGGCGTTGTATTGTTTGGTGTTTAGTTATAGGTAAGATTTCGTGACGTTGTTGTTTATTTTAGGCGTTATTTATTTATTGCATGTAGAACATAAGGTTTGTTTGGCGAATGTAGTTGTTACATTTGGTTTGAATTCGAGTATTATAGCGCGCGGATGTCCGCTTGCTGTGTTTTGGTTAATATTTGTAGCAAGTACTTGTAATTAGTGTCAAGCTGATAGGGTTACTTTGAGTTAAATTCGCACAGTTATCGTGGACCATATCACGCTCGGATTTCATGCTTGAAGGATTGATTTAAATCAAGCAAGAACTTGTGTTTAGGTCTAATGTTGATGTCTTGAGCCATTGCTTGTGCGTGGGACAAGGAAATTAACATTCGAATTTTGTAGAAATATACATGAAGTGAATTCATTGCAGTATTTGTAATAAATCTTGTGTACTAGGCAGCAACACCAATTACCTGGTCTTAACTAGGAGTTCCCTGTACAATGAGTACCAGATTGATTTGAACACCCAGACTAGAATCAATTTAGAAAAGTTTATTTCCCTAATTGGTTCTAATGAGCCTACTGTGCAAACCGTTGGGCCATGAAGTCATATTTGAAATAAAAAGCATAAGTTATTGATAAATTTGATGTTTCTAATGATTTTGACTCTGCTAAGTAAAACTGATACCTCATTATGTAATTACTTTTAATGACTGGTTTGCAGAGATAAGATAATTATTGGCCTAATTATAAATCCAATTTATTAAAAAATCAAGTAGAATAGCACTTTCCAGTAGTATTAGAGAACTCTAGAATATAAATCAGGCACGAAAGTCCCGTTCGACAACTTTATGTTATTGTCTTTGGCACAGACAACAACACTCATTTATTTTGTTGATTTTCATACAATAATGTTCCTTCATTTATTTACTATTCCTGGTTATAACTCAACAGCTTTACTATAGGTATAAAATTTGGAAAATAAGGTATTACTACTCATTATTAAGATTTAAATTGTCTTGTAAATTATGTACTACTCAGTTGAAAGTATAATGTATTAGCAGTAAACATTAAATAAAACACTGCCTTTTGTTAAAGTAGTTATCATAATTAATATTATCTTTTAGCTCATAAGTAGTGGTTGGATATTCAAAGGATTTATATCAAAGTTCACTTTTCCATGTATGGCTGTAGAAATATGATTTCTCTTTTTTAAATACTTAAGATATTGGCTCACTAAAAGTCTGAGAGTCGTATTCCAGAACTGTACTCAATGCTCAAGTCAGGATTTCAGCAGACTTGAGTATGATTTCAAGCACTGGAAATACTAGCCTAATGGCAAGGACTTGAGTATGCCTAATGGCAAGGACTTGAGTATGATTTTCAGTGCTCACTGCAATACTCAAGTCCTGACTTTAGTATTGAGTAGAGTTCTGGAATACGACCCTTAGAGTTCTGATGATGACCTGGAATAAGAAGTGTTAAATTTAAACTTATTTTTTTTTTGTGGGTGTTTTGGCTTCTGTCCTACTGAGGAGAAATCTGCCAGTGTCTGGATTGAAAGATACACGTTTTATATCAAGACTGCCAGGAATACACTTCTTCTATTTTAATTCTTCTTCTATTTAAAAATTGTATATCCCATTCAATGATCCTAAGTAGATGGTGTGAATTCCTATGCATGAACTGTGACTTTAATCTAGGTTGTTACATTGTGAATGTTTTTTTTTATCAATCTATAGTTAGTTGTCTTTTAGCAAACAACTCTTGACTTTCAAAAGTAAAACCAGTGAATTTTCGACTTGGCGGTATTTCTTGCTAAGGAAGCTTCTTGCAGGACAAGGAAAACATTTGTGATGAAATCTGATTTCCTAGAGGGTTCACGACCCTTGGAAAGAATGTGAAATTGGGGAAATCAGCCCATATTGGGTTAGCATGATAGACCATGGCCATGATGGAAAAAGTCGCCCCTAAAAATTGTTTAGTATTAGAGAACTTGTTGAAGAGAAATCAAAGTCTTTTTCTATTTATTTAACTCATTCGTTTTAGTAAGTGTGACCTGCATGTTTCACATCTGATTTCCCCTAGACATCATTGTATGCTGTGTTATCTAACACTAATATGCCTATCTTAAAGCTTTGAAGATAAACATGATATTTCTGGTTTTGATCTTCAGGTTAATAAATGTTGTTTGTCTCTTTGATGTTTATATCAACTAATCCAATTGAATAAAGTTGTAACAAATCTTGGCCTATTAGAACACATTTCAAACCCTAAACAAACACGTAACTGGTTATCTTAATACAGCTAATGATAACGTTAGAATAAGAGAAATAGTGACATATACCTACAAGAATGTAAACAAGAGTTATTTTATATTCTGTGCATCACTTTCTTTCAACATAAGGAGATTCAGTTAATTCATTAAGTAAATTGATATTTTCCAAGTGTATATTCAATATGTAGTGTAGTGTTTTTGAAATATTTCTTTTGGAACATCTTGGGTTGCACCCCCTTTGTATATATTTTTTTTCTTTATGAATGGCTTGTGAGACTAGGTATCTCAATTCTGTCAGTGTCCGTTTCATGCTAGTTTCATAAACATAATAGAGCCAGCATATACAGAAAATTTGTTTGGTGATTCTGAGGGAGTATTGAAGAATTTTTGCACAAATTGATCCCTAGAACAAAAGAGACAGCCCAAATTCAACAACACAAATTGTTGTAACATGTATGCATATATACATTAAGTAGGTACAAAATATAATGTTAGTGACATGAACAATATTTACAATTTAATATGATTCATATGTACAAATTTACAGAGAATACAATACATTTTTGGGAGAGAGGATAGGGACAAAAGGTGTTTAAAGGAAGTATGACGAGGGACTGAAGGAGGGAGGATGTCATGCAGGGAACACTGTGACTTAGTACAATCAAAGAATATATACATTATTATACATTTGCTTCGTCTACACCACACTCGCACAATGAGTTATCCTTTATCCTAAGTTGAGCCAGATGAAACAGGAGCACATGTGTGACCCAAATGAAGGTGGCATATTGTTGACATAGTATTTTATTAGCTGAACGGAATTTAAAAAACCATGGTGTTGTGGGAATTTGAGGCTGAATGTCGGTGAATATTTGTCTTTTCTTTCTGGGCCCTTTGTATCATACTTATATTTGTTTGGTGTTCTTATTGTAATTTTTTATGTGCTGTGAAATATATTTAATTCATGTTTTAAGCTGTCAAATATACTACTCTATAATTTTGAAGACAGTGGTAATACTTTTTCGTGTACTTCTGTTGGAAACTCTGGTTCAGTATAAGGTTCTATTATCACTATCTGATCGCAGCTTTACCTTTAAAGAGGCTCGCAAACTGAACTACTAATTAAAACTCACTGTACTGAGTACTTTGAAGTTGAAATTTATAATAAAAAATGTACGACCTTTAGTGGTGACCAGTAATATAGTTCTTCTTGTACAAATGTTGGTGTTTAATAGTCATGCAGCACTAGGATCTTCATGAGTGGTCGCTAGTACGTCCCGTAGATATATTAATGTGATGTATTATTTTTTATTGCTATTACCAACATCCAGTCTGTGCATTTCGTTACTTATATTTTTTAATTTTGGTTCTACTATTTCTAGGAACAGTACCACATTAACGGAGTATTTGTTGTATTTACTGTACCCATTTCTGTGTTATATTTATGTCAGTTAATGTATTTCTGATACTGGAAGTGTACCTTCATTGTAGCAAATTATGTTTAATATTTCTCCTAATAATGTATTGTATGTGTATTGAAGGTGACATTATCATTATTTAAATAATAACAATCATCACTTTGCATCAGATAATAAATGGATGGATTGCACAGTACAATGCATAAAAAAATATTTTTCCAATTACCCTTTTCCTCAGTTGTACAAGCCTCGATATAAGTGCAAAGTAAAGTGGATTAATTAACGGTTGGATAGTACACAGTATGTTAAAATAAGAATTTGTTACGTGTGTACTTTATTTACATCTGAGGCACTGGGATAATAAATAAATGGTTGACAGTAAAAATCGAAGCCAGTTTAAATTGAATGTTTAGTGTAAGTAGCAATATTACAAACCATATTTTCTTTTCAGTTTCCATGGCCGACTCTACAAATGTAAGCGGTAGTTGATTTTACAATTGTTGAGAGCTCGTCTCGCCGCAACCATGTTGTACGTTTTCCACGTGGATGCTGGTCAGATGGCCACCTACGATATGAATCTTACACTGCAAAGGTAAGACTGAAAACTATGGATTAATATACCACATCTTAAGATAAAGCCGGCTTGTTCGACGTGTGTCTGCGCTTTGTGAGATATCAGAATTAATTATCGGTATTTATATTATTGACATTTATCAATAATATAAATTAGGAATTAGAACGAAACTAATGGAGTTTCGTTGTAATTCGTTAAATGGGCGCAGACAAAACCTTACGGCCAGGCTTCTACTTTAATGTTGTCGGTAAAGCCCCGCTCCTGAACCACGTGCCGCCTTTGCTGCTCTGTATGGAAGGTGGCATAGAACACAATGGAATACAGCTTTGCGCCCGCATCCTTCGTTCATCGCGGGCGCGGCCTACGCCTGTTTATCATAACGTATGGCCCCGGACCGCGCCGTCCTGCCGCCCTGTTTCAATGTGGCAGGGTGCATAAGATATCGAACATTACAAAAATTCCCGGACTCAAAAAGAATTCTAAAATTGAACTTCGACACACGCTACTCCGACAATATGTTACATTGACATGATTTTATTCAGACATTACGCTATTCCGACAATATATTACTTCGACATTACTTTACTCAGACACTACGCTACTCCGACAACATGTTGCATCGACATGATTTTATTCAGACATTACGCTA